>NC_041394.2:335826372-336126372 GCF_900747795.2 Erpetoichthys calabaricus
TTCCCCGCAGCCTCTGTCTCGGATTTGCGTGAATATATCACTCCTCCAAGCGAACTATGTTTCTTAGCACAATGACAGAAGTCGCAAAATCAACTGGAATGTTCAAGCAAATTCTAGAAAAATAAAGATCTAAATCCGTGAAGTAGTTCTCTCATTCGCTAACTAAGCAGAGTTAAGTTACGCCCCGAGGCAGACGCGTGGGTAAGGAGGGCCCCGTCCCCGATGAGTCTCTCTTGGATTTGTACTAATAAATCGGTACCGCAAGAGAACTATGATACTTAGCGCGATTTGAAAGTCGCAAAATCAATGGAATGTTCAAGCAAATTATAGAAAAAAAATCTAAATCCGTTAAGTAGTTCTCTTGTGAAAAGTGGAAAGACATACAAACGGGTCTAAAAAACTATAAGAAATTTCACGCTTGGATCACGAAATTTTTAAAAAAGCTTCTTAGCGAGCACCTATGGGCCAAGGGTAACCTACATTCCAAATTTTAAGTTCCAAGTCCTCTTGGTCCAGGAGATTTCATGATGAGTGAGTCAGAGGTATTTGGCTTTTATATAGATAGATTATGCTGCATTTTTATACATATTTTTTTTACATTGCTCTTGTGTTGACTGTGTGATTCATGTTTATTAAAAATTTATTATTAAGTTTTTTGCATGCTGCCTGTAGTAGAAGCACCCAGAAGTTGGGTGGGCTGACGTTACACACTAAAGTGCTCTGCTGACATCATAAGAAGCTGTCCTGCCTGGGAGATGAGGTGTCTCCATATTGATCATCGAGGAGGGAGCAGCATTTTAATTATCAGGAGTTACAAGAACCACAGAACGACTAACAGACTGAGACTAATGATAGTAACCAAGCAGATCTGAGAAGCTGTCCTGTCCACTGGGGGAATTCCCTCTTAATCACTAAGATAGGAGCAGTGTCTAAATAATCAGAAGGTTGCCAGCAGAGCAATTACCAGACTGCAACACTGCCATGTGGTACTTCAGTTCCTAATCGATGCCTTGCTGTGTACTCTTAACCAGCCAAGGCCATGGTGTTGATAGTAACCAGGGCTCACTGCTAGCATGTGACAACTGGAAATCGCAATGCATGATGCTCTCGACTCGATCATATTTAAGATAGCAGACCAAAACTTTTGGATGGTGAGACAAAAAACCTACGCAGACTAGCTGTGATTGAAAAGAAGTTTAAGGAAACAGAACGCTTGTGAGTTGTTTTCTCATTTGATTTTTGTGCATTTGTTTTGGGCTCTGGTATTCTGGAATTGGTTGACTCCCCAACTACTTATCTCAACACATTTTCTGACTTGGCTCAATTCTCCATTTTCTTGTTCTACTTTGAAATTTGCCTCTATAAGTAGCAAATGGAAGTTCTGGCAGCCCACACTTACCAATACATATTACTCCCCAAAAGAATAAAATGAGTTAGTACTCAAGAAAATGGTATATAACACCAGTCTCAATATTGTCACAAGAATTGTATGTTTACTTTAGACTCAACTCCTTCACTAATATAATATGAGATGGATGGTGGCCATCTTGGCTGGGATGGTGCAAGGTTCCATACCTGGATGGGGCAACAGCCCTTCAGAGGCACAAGAAGGCAGGCAAAGATCGTCCTGCCTTAGCCAGGAGACAGGCCAGTGCGGTAGTGGGCACACTGGCATTCCATTTTTAATCAAAAATACAGAATTTTTAAACCCTTGTACCCAGCTTCAAAAGTGCATTAACTGTATTAGAACATCTGTCAGGTTGCTGGCCAAACACCTAGGACAGGGGTAGGCAATGTCGGTCCTGGAGTGCCACAGTATGTGCAGGTTTTTGTTCCAACCCAGTTCCTTAACGAGAACTCAATTATTGCTGATGAAGCACATATTGCTTAAGTGACATTTTAATGCTTCATTTTAGTGGTCTCGCTTGTTAAGGTTCTCCAACCTTAATTGCTTATTTCAATCTTAAACTGCTGCATTCAGTGTTTTAATTGCTCCTTATTAGCAATAAGATGTAAAACAGGGGTAGGCAATGTCGGTCCTGGTGAGCCGCAGTGGCTACAGGTTTTCATTCCAACCCAATTGCTTAATTAGAAACCAATCATTGCCAATCTCAGACCTTATTTAATTTTATGGCTTGTTAGTCTGTGCAATGTAAGGCTTTTATATCGTAGATTTTTTTCCTTTCCAAGGATATCATCCAAATGATTTGAAGCCTAAAACAGATCATTTTCAGTCTGTCACATTTTTCTATTAAGTGTTTTATTAAATCAAACCGTGCATGATGAACACACACAGATGTAATTGGAAAAAAGCTAGCTGGAGAACTGCTGGCTGCTTTGTCTTTTACATCTTATTGCTAATAAGGAGCAATTAAAACACTGAATGCAGCAGTTTAAGATTGAAATAAGCAATTAAGGTTGGGGAACCTTAACAAGCGAGACCACTAAAATGAAGCATTAAAATGTCACTTAAGCAATATGTGCTTCATCAGCAATAATTGAGTTCTCGTTAAGGAACTGGGTTGGAACAAAAACCTGCACATACTGTGGCACTCCAGGACCGACGTTGCCTACCCCTGACCTAGGAGATGATTACCAGCAGAGACATAAAGCAGGACAGTCATTCTTGAATGGACTACAGGTGTGTTTGGAGTATGGCGCATATCTGGTGTTCTAGGTCTGCTTCATAATCCTCTGTGAAAAAGCCATGTAGGAATGCTTGCTTAAGAACCCAAATGATAACATTTTTCAGGATGGCTGACCACCAGCACCTAGCTGGACCTGTTAGATAGATTTGACCCCTTAGAGCCCTTCCCTGTTTGGGGAGCAACCTTTTATGTGTTAATGCCTGGTGCACAAAAGGCATATGTTATAATATACAAATGAATTCAATGTATTTATGGAATTATTGTTTGTTTTGACCTTATTTTTGGAAATTTCTAACCATTTGGAAATTAATTCAATACATTGCACAGTTATTTATTAATGCTTCCATTGAATATTTATTCAATGTGATCGGTGACCGAATGCATACAAACACGTATAACCGTATATGCTAATATCCTCCCGGTCAAAAAAGAACTTAAATAGATGCACGTATACATATACAGTAAATTACCACTATATTTCCAACCGTGTGACACAAATGGTGACCAAGGAACCAGCGTGTAAGTGAACTAACCAATTACGCTGCATAATTAGATAGATAGATAGATAGATAGATAGATAGATAGATAGATAGATAGATAGATAGATAGATAGATAGATAGATAGATAGATAGATAGATAGATACTTTATTAATCCCAATGGGAAATTCACATTTAGAAGTTAAAATTCACATTTAGAAGTTAAAATTCACATTTCACAAATTGACATAATTGCGTGTTCTTTGGAAAAAATATTGTAGTGACCTCCATATCAGGTTCGAAAAAGATGAAAAAAAAAACCAGACAGACGAAGTAAAGCTAACAAAAGTTTGCTTGAACAATAAAGAAGAAAAAACAAAAAGCACAGGGTTGTAATAGCAAAAAAATGAACGTCTTCGACTTTGAACTATTTACAATCTCCTGTAATTCTCTCATATTTGCGGTCCTGAGAGACGCCGTTAAAGAAAAGCAAAAACAGAAAAAGAAAAATGCCGACTTCGTAATCCCACAACACAACCTTCTAGCCCAGGGTTGGCGAACTCCAAGCCTTGAGTGCCGCAGTGGCTGCAGGTTTTCATTCTTACCATCTTCTTAATTAGTGACCAGTTTTTGCTGCTTATTACTTCTTTTAATTAACTTGACTCTGGCCCCATAGTTGTTTCTTTTTCTTTAATTAGCAGCCAAACAATAATGAGACAAAAAACAAGCCACCACGTGACCAGCTCCCCTGTGCCCATCACACAATATCTGAAATTAAAGAGAGGTGATGGTCTTGGTAATGTTGATCTCTCAGGTCACCATAACATTTTGACAGTGTTCTTAGAACAGAAAAACAGTTGTCGAAATGTGTGCTGTGGCAGAATGAGAGCAGCAACAAGCCATTGAATTAAATAACGGGTTTAATTAACAGCAAGAATTGGCTTCTCATTAAAGAAAGTGATTGGAGTGACATTGGTTGGAGTTTGAAGCCCCAGTTTAGCTGGTCATCTGTTAGCTTGTTTCACATCTCATTTCTGTTTGGCTGTCATTTAATGAAGAAAGGAACCAATTCAGAGGGCTGAACTCTTCTATCAAAGTGATGGGGAAAAAAGTTAATTTGCAGTGAAAACTGGTCACTGATTAAGAAAAGGGTTAGAATGAAAACCTGTAGCCGCTGCGGCACTCCAGGCCTGGAGTTCGCCACCCCTGTTCTAGACCCTCCTCCCGTCCCGAGAGAAACGCATCAATCATACCCCTGCTGTCAGTCCTCCGCCCTCCCTCAATTGGACCCAACTGTCACTCCAAAAGGGGCTTCAACCTGGCTGGGACGCTACAATATAAAGTGGCCTCGCGAAGTACATTTTCCTAAAAGCGAAAGTGGAGCTTCACCATGTGCTCATGTCAGAGGGGGTGCAGCTTAAGCACAAGCAGGCAGACACAGACAGTGCCTATCTGATTTGACGTTATTTTTTTCCGAATACAAATAAATATCAAAAAATTCATACAAAATAAATATTTGTAAAAATCCACTATTTGTGCTTATCCGAATACCATATTCGGATTTGGCTCCAACCCTACATTAAGGCAAGCGTTTAATCTGAACCTAAACCTGATCCAGAATGTCACATAAAACTGAACTAGCTCACGTTCAAGTTCTTTACTTGCAAATTCGTTACGTTAAGTTCACTGTTCTTAGAAAAATGAGCTTGTGCAATGAACGCGCTCTTTTGAACTATCATTCACAACACTGGACCTTGTCTATATCTGAGTCGACTTCTTTCAATAATCATCCACTTCTTGGTCTTGTACTTCAGGCACTTGTGTGCTCGAGGTAAATCATAACAAAGGAGATTCCAACACGTCAGCTTTCACTCATTAGCAGTTTATTTAGATGTGGTGGGCTTCAACCCAGCCAATCACAGTAGTCATACAGTACACCTCTCATGATACAGGAGTTGGTACTCCATCCATCCATCCATTGTCTCCCACTTATCCGAGGTCGGGTCGCGGGGGCAGCAGCTTGAGCAGAGATGCCCAGACTTCCCTCTCCCCGGCCACTTCTTCTAGCTCTTCCGGGAGAATCCCAAGGCGTTCCCAGGCCAGCCGGGAGACAAAGTCCCTCCAACGTGTCCTGGGTCTTCCCCGGGGCCTCCTCCCTGTTGGACGTGCCCAGAACACCTCACCAGGGAGGCGTCCAGGAGGCATCCTGATCAGATGCCCGAGCCACCTCATCTGACTCCTCTCGATGCGGAGGAGCAGCGGCTCTACTCTGAGCCCCTCCCGGATGACTGAGCTTCTCACCCTATCTTTAAGGGAAAGCCCAGACACCCTGCGGAGGAAACTCATTTCAGCCGCTTGTATTCGCGATCTCGTTCTTTCGGTCACTGCCCATAGTTCATGACCATAGGTGAGGGTAGGAACATAGATTGACTGGTAAATTGAGAGCTTCGCCTTGCGGCTCAGCTCCTTTTTCACCACGACAGGCCGATGCAGCGCCCGCATTACTGCGGATGCCGCACCGATCCGCCTGTCGATCTCACGCTCCATTCTTCCCTCACTCGTGAACAACACCCCGAGATACTTGAACTCCTCCACTTGGGGCAGGATCTCGCTCCCAACCCTGAGAGGGCACTCCACCCTTTTCCGGCTGAGGACCATGGTCTCGGATTTGGAGGTGCTGATTCTCATCCCAGCCGCTTCACACTCGGCTGCGAACCGATCCAGAGAGAGCTGAAGATCACGGCCTGATGAAGCAAACAGGACAACATCATCTGCAAAAAGCAGTGACCCAATCCTGAGCCCACCAAACCAGACCCCCTCAACACCCTGGCTGCACCTAGAAATTCTGTCCATAAAAGTTCAGTGACAATGGGCAGCCCTGGCGGATTCCAACTCTCACTGGAAACGGGTTCGACTTACTGCCGGCAATGCGGACCAAGCTCTGACACCAGTTGTACAGGGACCGAACAGCCCTTATCAAGGGGGCCGGTACCCCATACTCTCAGAGTACCCCCCACAGGATTCCCCGAGGGACACGGTCGAATGCCTTTTCCAAGTCCACAAAACACATGTAGACTGGTTGGGCAAACTCCCATGCACCCTCCAGGACCCTGCTAAGGGTGTAGAGCTGGTCCACTGTTCCGCGACCAGGACAAAAACCACACTGCTCCTCCTGAATCCGAGGCTCGACTATCCGACGGACCCTCCTCTCCAGGACCCCTGAATAGACTTTTCCAGGGAGGCTGAGGAGTGTGATCCCTCTGTAGTTGGAACACACCCTCCGATCCCCCTTCTTAAAGAGGGGGACCACCACCTCAGTCTGCCAATCCAGAGGCACTGTCCCTGATGTCCATGCGATGTTGCAGAGGCGTGTCAACCAAGACAGTCCTACAACATCCAGAGCCTTGAGGAACTCCGGGCGTATCTTATCCACCCCCGGGGCCCTGCCACCAAGGAGTTTTTTGACCACCTCGGTGACCTCAGTCCCAGAGATGGGGGAGTTGGTACTCAATATACGTAAATCTGGACAGTTGGATAAGTAATAATAGGACGGCTATTGTATTAAAAATAAATCCTGTACCATCACAAGCACACTATGAAAACACAGCTTCTACATGACCAAATTAAACATCCATCCATCCATTTTCCAACCCGCTGAATCTGAACACAGGGTCACAGGGGTGTGCTGGAGACAATCCCAGCCAACACAGGGCACAAGGTAGCAACCAATCCCTGGGCAGGGTGCCAGCCCACCGCAGGGCACACACACACACACACACATGGGACAATTTAGGATCGCCAATGCACCTAACCTGCATGTCTTTGGACTGTGGGAGGAAACTGGAGCACCAGGAGGAAACCCACACAGACACGGGGAGAACATGCAAACTCCACGCAGGGAGGACCCAGGAAGCAAACCTGGGTCTCCTTACTGCGAGGCACCAGCGCTACCAAATTAAACATCACACCTATAAGACAAATGTAAAGCAAACTGATGCAACATAAATAGCATAAGGTGTATAAAACTCCAAAACTTTTCCTATAAACAAAACTCCATATGGTGGAGAGCAGTGTGCCGATACTGACCTGGTAGACTAATGCAGGCAAAGAAAGCGGCCTTAATATTAAGCAAAACACCAAGGTCCAGGTTACGTGACAAATGTTAATCAATTAAAAGAATTAAACAGGCCTGACCTCTTTGCTTAACTACGTTCCAGTGCTGAAAGACACAAATCTCCACCTGCCTTGGTTTGCTCTCGTCTCCTCCGCTTAGATAGCCCCTCTTTCCAGTTTCCTTGTCACTGTCCTTTCAAAACTCATGACTTTCAAATTGTACTTTGCCCTCCTTGGATTGACGTCATTGCCGTCTTTTCCTGGGAGTGCCTTTTTTTTTTTAAACGAGCTGCCTTCCGCCTGAGGTGCATTTTATGAGTCTCACAATCCTTTGATTGAAACAGCACAACAGCTTCCATATCATAAAGCACACAAAAGCGGAGCTCAAAACAAAAACATGGACAAATGGGCAGGAGACAAGATCTTATGAAGGCTGTTATAATGGTAGAGGCCATTATTAGATTACCCAGTAGATAGATAGATAGATAGATAGATAGATAGATAGATAGATAGATAGATAGATAGATAGATAGATAGATAGATAGATAGATAGATAGATAGATAGATAGATAGATAGATAGATAGATACTTTATTAATCCCAAGAGGAAATTCACATACTCCAGCAGCAGCATACTGATAAAAAAAAAAATAAAAAAATATTAAACAGTGATAACAATGCAGGTATACAGACAGACAATAACTTTGTATAATGTTAACGTTTACCCCCCCGGGTGGAATTGAAGAGTCGCATAGTGTGGGGGAGGAACGATCTCCTCAGTCTGTCAGTGGAGCAGGACATTGACAGCAGTCTGTCACTGAATCTGCTGCTCTGTCTGGAGATGACACTGTTTAGTGGATGCCCGTCGCTCTGCCCCGGATCTCAAACTGTCCAGCTCCGTGCCTACAAAAGAGCCTGCCTTCCTCACCAGTTTGTCCAGGCGTGAGGCGTCCTTCTTCTTTATGCTGCCTCCCCAGCACACAACCGCGTAGAAGAGGGTTCTCACCACAACTGTCTGATAGAACATCTGCAGCATCTTATTGCAGATGTTGAAGGACGCCAGCCTTCTAAGGAAGTATAACCAGCTCTGTCCTTTCTTACACAGAGTATCAGTATTGGCAGTCCAGTCTAATTTATCATCCAGCTGCACTCCCAGGTATTTATAGGTCTGCACGCTCTGCACACAGTCACCTCTGATGATCACTGGGTTCATGAGGGGCCTGGTCCTCCTAAAATCCACCACCAGCTCCTTGGTTTTGCTGGTGTTCAGTTTTAGGTGGTTTGAATTGCACCATTTAACAAAGTCCTTGATTAGGTTCCTATACTCCTCCTCCTGCCCACTCCTGATGCAGCCCACAATAGCAGTGTCATCAGCAAACTTTTGCACATGGCAGGACTCCACGTTGTATTGGAAGTCCGATGTATATAGGCTGAATAGGACAAGAGAAAGTACAGTCCCCTGCGGCGCTCCTGTGCTGCTGACCATAATGTCAGACGTGCAGTTCCCAAGATGCACATACTGAGGTCTGTCTTTAAGATAGTCCACGATCCATGCCACCAGGTATGAATCTACTCCCATCTCTGTCAGCTTGTCCCTAAGGAGCAGAGGTTGGATGGTGTTGAAGGCGCTAGAGAAGTCCAGAAACATAATTCTTACAGCACCACTGCCTCTGTCCAAGTGGGAGAGGGATCGGTGTAGCATGTAGATGATGGCATCCTCCGCTCCCACCTTCTCCTGGTATGCAAACTCCAGAGGGTCGAGGGTGTGGCGGACCTGTGGCCTTAGGTAGTGAAACAGCAGCCGCTCCATGGTCTTCATCACATGTGACGTCAGAGCGACAGGGTGGAAGTCATTCAGCTCACTAGGACATGATACCTTTGGGACTGGGGTGATGCAAGATGTCTTCCAAAGCCTCGGGACTCTCCCACTGAGTCAGTATACCCCAGTTTGACAAGTCCTGTACCTAAAAAGTAAGTTAAAATTCAACCTGAGATGATGTGTTGTAGATCCTGACCAAAAGAATGAGATTGTAGCTGCTGCTTGAAGTTACTGGGCTCTTTTTCTGTGTTGGGCTCAGCAGTTTGGAAAGACATTTTGAGTAGAGCCGCTGCCTCTCTGAATCCTCTCTGCAGCCTGAAGACCCAGCGATGATCACCCAGCGTAGCCTTTCTCTCAGGTTCTGTACTTAATAGACAAAGTAAAATGGTGCCAATGGGGGACTTACATCTGGCCTGGGAGCACCTGAAATTTTATATGGTAAATTCTGAGGTAGAAAAGCTGGCAAAGGTGATAGAGGAGGCATTTCAGGAGGTAGGGTGATGGGGTCTGTCCTGCTCAGCATGTTTGCAGTGTAACCCTCATCCAGACAGGTCATTACTGTACTTGCTCATGAAGCAAAATTAACATGACATAACACTGTCAAAACATGTTGTGATGGTCTGAGGTCTGTTTTAGAGACAGGTTGCCCACTCTATCACATATATGCCCAATGAACATTAAGGGGAATTGCAGTGCCCCAAAACCAAGACCCAACTCCTTCATAGATACATGTCTTGGGTTCACAAAGTAAGTATGTTTTATTTTTTATATATAAAATACCCTAGACAGGCTCACTCTCAGCACAGCACTACATTCACCCTCACATCTCCTCCACTCCACCTAGGCCACTATTATCCACCTCCTCTCCAGACTCCAACTCCCTGCATGAAGTGGAGGGCTTCCTTTTAAGCCCCAACCCAGAAGTACTTGTCACCAGGAAGCACTTCCAGGTCAGACAGAACTCGAACATTCACTTCCCAAAATTTCCCCCTGGCAACCCCCATGGAACTCAATTAGGCAGTCTTATCAACTCCCATGCTGCCCTGTGGCAGTCCATACCGGAGTTCACCATAAGGGATGCTGCCACCCAGTGTATGGTTGAACAACCTGATTGTGGAAGGCAGTCTCTTATTATCCCATATATGTGGTATCCTGACTGGGAAAGACTCCATTACTTATCCCAGTCAGGATGCTCTATCCATTTTGTCCTTCCTGTATAGTGGCATACCAGCTGGGTATGTGATTCCTGCCCGTGGCTGCTGGTATACCAGTCCTGAGGTGCACTTCTTCTGTACCATTCATTATGTTGGTCTCCTGGCTAGGTAAGGTAAGGAAGTCAATTCTGGCTGGGACGCCGGTCCATCCATTACAATCCCCATTTGAAACTGCAATTAATCAGAATTGCAGGTCTTGGAGAATGTGGACGAAAAATCTATGTAGACATGGAGAGAACATCTAAACTTTACCCAAGCAACTACCAGATGTGGGACTTAAATTCAGAATGCTGAATTCAATTTATTTTTGTTTAGTGCTCTTCACCAAGTGCAGTCAAAGAGCACTGTTACAAGGTCACAGATACTGTAATTAGAAACTTTACTAATTACATAATTAGTACCCATTAGGGGTCCATCATCACTGGCAGTACTTACTTTTTTCTAACACAGCTGAGCTCCAGATTGTATCATCTATTTGAGGAGGTCCGGTCATCCTCACCTAACACTGATCCCATTGATGCAATGGCTATCACATTCATACTAAAACTTCAAATATATTGAAATATGCATTGCTTTCTAAAGCAAGCTGAACGTTTTGGGAGTCTGTGACTAGTGATGAGTTAATTTGGATGTTGACTTTTAACAGTGACAAAAATGCATCTGTGTTTACAATTATGAAGGGAGTTACCCGAGTGTCAGCTATTACTAAAAAATTAAAATTATTAAAAAATCATCACTAAGATAAACATTTCATCAATTAGTCAGTCATTTACTAATCAGTTAGCCCTGAACGGGGTCACATCAGGAGCTAAAGCCAATCCAATCTAGCATAGGGTGCAAGGCAGGAACAAACCCTGGAAAGGGCGCCAGTCCATCACAGGGAGAACACACACACCCAAGCACACACTACAGACAGGTAAGTAACGATAATCCACCTAATCTGCACGTCTTGGGACAATGGGATGAAAGTGGAGCACCTGGCAGAAACCCATGCACACATGGGGAGAACATGCAAACTCCAGGCAGGGAGGACTCAGTACATGAACCCTGGTCTCCTTACTGCAAGGCAGCAGCGCTGCCACTGAAACATGAGGTTATAATGTACTAATCCTCTCTTCTTCAAAGTACAGTGTAGAGTATACAGTATGTTAGGGGTGCCGAACTCCAGGCCTTGAGTGCCGCAGTGGCTGCAGGTTTTCATTCTTACCACCTTCTTAATTAGTGACCAGTTTTTGCTGCTGATTACTTCTTTTAATTAATTTGACTCTGGCCCCATAGTTGTTTCTTTTTCTTTAATTAGCAGCCAAACAATAATGAGAGACAAAACAAGCCACCACGTGACCAGCTCCCCTGTGTCCATTACACAATATCAGAAATTAAAGAGAGGTGATGGTCTTGGTAAGGTTGATCTCTCAGGTCACCAAATATTTTGATGGTGCTCTTAGAAAGAACAGAAAAACAACAGTTGTTGAAATGTGTGCTGTGGCAGAAAAAGAGCAGCAACAAGCCATGGAATTAAATAACGGGTTTAATGAACAGCAAGAATTGGCTTCTCATTAAGAAAGTGATTGGAGTGACATTGGTTGGACTTTGAAGCCCCAGTTTGGCTGGTCATCTGTTGTCTCGTTTCACATCTCATTTCTGCTTGGCTGTCATTTAATGAAGAAAGGAACCAATTCAGAGGGCTGAACTCTTCTAATAGGGCTACTAAAGTGATGGGGAAAAAGTTAATTGGTAGTGAAAACTGGTCACTGATTAGGAAAAGGGTTAGCATGAAAACCTGTAGCCGCTGCGGCCCTTCAAACCTGGAGTTCGCCACCCCTGCAGTATGTTGTCACCTGTCTAAGTAACTTTTAGCTGTTTTTGGGTGAATTACGGCATGGGAGCCGTACTGCGCATTACATCGAAGAATTACGGGGCTGAACTTCAAATATGGAAGACAACAGCTTTAAAAGGAAACATTAACGACAGAGGAGCGAGAAAAAAAAAAACAGCAAGAAAGGATAGGAATATTATAAAGCACGAGATAAAGTTTAGAGTATTTAGACAAGTCGACTGTTGATAAATAGCTGATGATTAAGAGAAACGCATTGGGACGCAATAAAACTACAGCGGCAGGTGCAAGAAAACAGAAGGCATGGGCGTCTTCCGACGTTGGATTCCTGTAAAGAGGTCAGGCTTGATGCTTCTTTATTTTTGAACTAAATAGATGTTACGAATACAGCTGACAAACCCTGGAATTGTTTTCTTTGTTGCGTACTGTGTATTACCAGATTCATTCCCCAGGATCTTGCTATTTTCAAAAAGTTTTTCTTTTTTATTTTTGAATGTTTGTTCTTATATTATGAGAAATAAAGAGTGACTTCTTATCCTTTATCCTTACATCCAGTCGAGGCGGAGGACTTGAATCCGATTGAACATCTCTGGAGAGATCTTAAAATGGCTGTGTACCGACGCTTCACATCCAACCTGATGGAGCTTGAGAGGTGCTGCAAAGAGGAATGGGCGAAAACTGGCCAAGGATAGGTGTGCCAAGCTTGTGGCATCATATTCAAAAAGACTTGAGGCTGTAATCGCTGCCAAAGTTGCATTGACAAAGTATTGAGCAAAGGCTGTGAATACTTATGTACATGTGCTTTCTCAATTTTTTTATTTTTAATAAATTTGCAAAAACCTCAAGTAAACTTTTTTCACGTTGTCATTATGGGGTGTTGTGTGTAGAATTCTGAGGAAAAAAATGAATTTAATCCATTTTGGAATAAGGCTGTAACATAACAAAATGTGGAAAAGTGATGCGCTGTGAATACTTTCTGGATGCACTGTATATGTATATCTAAGGTGACTATTTCTTCCACAGTTCGTATAAATGGTCTCAATAATTCTTCCTTTACTTCTTCTTTGGGTTGGGGTGACAGAAATTGCCACATGGGCTTGGAAGAGTTTATTATTTTTTTTTTTTTAGGTTCACCACTAACAGAATTAAAACAGAACTGGTGGTTTTATTCCACATTTGACATATTTTCACTTGCATCACCTAATTCTTTGTTGTTTTTGTCTCTTCACTCTCAGCACTGAGTAAACATATGGTACTGTTATTCAGGCTTCATCTGATTTGTTAGACTACTTTCCTGGCATCACTGCTTCCATCGGTTGGGACTAGTGTGTCATACATGACAAGTACCTCCTTCTTTTCCATTATTCTGGCTAGGTGGTAGTCCCCGTGTTTCTGCTGTGCCAGCAAGTTGTATTGTTTGCATATTTTTCACTGCATTAGTCTTGCAACTTTACTTTGTTTTGTCTTTAGGTGATCAATTCCAGAATGAATTTTTGTATGTCTCTGAAGATGGCATATTTGGGAGAATCCTTTGCCACATTCAGAACAGCGATGTGGCTTTTCTCCAGTGTGAATTCTTATGTGTATCTGAAGACTGCGTTTTACAGAGAAACGTTTGCCACAGTAAGAACAGCAGTAAGGCTTTTCTCCAGTGTGAATCCTTGTGTGTAATTCAAGGTTGTATTTGTTAGAGAATCTTTTACTACATTCAGAACAGCAAAATGGCTTCTCCCCAGTGTGAATTCTTATGTGAGTCTGAAGATGGCTTAATTGTAAGAATTGCTTGCCACATTCAGAACAACAAAATTTCTTCTCTCCAGCATGAATTCCCGTGTGCCTCTGAAGATAGCTTCGGTGCAAGAACCCTTTGCCACACTGAGAGCAGACATATGGTTTCTTTCCAGTGTGAATTTTTCTGTGTGACTGAAGACTGCCTTTATCACAAAATTGTTTGCCACATTCATAACAGCAGTATGGCTTCTCTCCAGTGTGAATACTTATGTGTCGCTGCAGAGTGCTCCGGCGTAAGAATCCTTTGCCACAATCCAAACAGCAATACGGCTTCTCTCTTGTGTGAATCCTTGTGTGATTTAGAAGAGTACTTAAATCTGAAAACTGCTTATCACATTCAAAACAGCAATGTGGCTTTTCTCCTGTGTGAATTCTTTGGTGTTTCTTAAGGTTGTTTGATTGCGAAAATTGTTTTCCACATTCAGAACAGGAATAGGGCTTCTCTCCAGTGTGAACTCTTGTGTGTGTCTGAAGATGCCCATTGGAGGAGAACTGTTTGCCACATTCAGAACAAGAGTACACTTTTGGGTTTGCATGACTTTGCTTACCATTGCATTTAGCTTTGTGTTTTACACTTATTTTCCCACCTTGGCAGTCAAACAAGTCTGCTGAATTTAAATAGGGTACCTGCAGCTTAATACCGACTACATTTGTCTTTGTTAGTTTCATGTCAGGTAGAGGTATATCCTCCAAAGTGTCTGGTACCAAAGTCTCTGATCCAGAGGCTGACTTCTTCATATTTTCATCATGAAATGTCTCCTGTGATCTACCCTGAAGAAAAGCATTGCCCAAGGAGTTTAAGCAGCTATTGTTCTCTTGACAATCTGCAGAAACACATGTATTCAAATAGAAATTAGAATTTAACAATTATCAAAGAAAATCTGACAAGAGACAATTTGTTAGTGTTAAATAACATATTCCTTTTGAAATAAATACAACACAATGATGAAATTCCAGTCCCAGTGCTTCTCTTTAGTTGATGACAGATTCGTTTTTATGTCTACTTTATATACTTCATTTGACTACATCTCTCTATTATATAAAAAAAAAAATCCTGGGATGAGACGAGACTTTTTAGCCTGGGATGAGACGTGAGTTTTTCAGAGTGATACTTTCACGTCCCGCGAGATGAGACTTTGTGCCAAGAGATTTAACCATAGCCATGGCCATAAATAAAAGACAAAGAGTACATGACAAAGTAGAATGTCATAAAGAGGTTTCCAAAACGTTGGTGCGATACACAAGCAGAGTAGGTTGCAGATAATGAAAGTACGAAAATTCGAAAGTCTCAAAAAAATGAGAGTAAAGATCGCATTAGTGCAAACAAATGGAAATTATCACTGGGTAAAATAACGGAACAGTGAAAAGAGATTGAATATATTGTTTGGCTTTAAACTTTAAGTCAGAGACTTGTAGATCGTCTAATTTGTGTTGCCATCAGGGAAAAGTAGTGTTTCTTCCCAATGAAGAGGCGTATCAACGAGAATTAAAAGATTTGTTGTTTGGTGAAAATGAAATCCACATACACTAGCAGCAGAGATGCGAAGTGGCTGGTGCGTAGTGCAGGCCGGGGGTTTGGCGAGTGTAGTGAACAGGGGGCAAAGCCCCCCTAGTAAGTAATAAGGAAACCATTTTCGAGAAACAAAAGTATAATAGAGGAAAAACGTTTCAGTAGTTTATCAACACTACATTGCTATCTTTTAAATTAAACTCAGAATAAACGCTTAATTAAATTACATAAGTATGAGATTGTCAAGTAGCACTTCACAGTGATGGCTGGCTAGAACTCAAATTTTATTGTGCAGCAGTGATGGTCATAGCAGCAAAACTAGTGCTGCTCACCACTTTGTGGCTGTGGCATAACAGTGAAGGTTCATGGGTAGGTGTGTGGGTAAGAAAGACATGCAGACACAGAGCGATTAATGGGGAAATAAGCTGATTAATTATTTTTAGAGCGACAGATCAGCACAACCATTCTGCATTAGGGACTCGGTGGATCACTTAGGGCAGCACATACACCCAATGAATATAACATTCTGAGTGTTGGCAGAAAGGGAGGAAAGTCAAAATGAGGGAAATGAAAGGAAAGAAAGAGACAGGAATTAGAGTGCACCCAATGAGCGAAAGACAGTGAACCGGGTCTATTGAGTCTATGGGGAGTGTGCCAGGAGTGCCATTCCTGCTTAGTGTAATCTACTAATGATTAGACATACAAGAATTAAAGGCAATATATAGCAAAATAAGGTGGGGGGAGTTGGGTAGGTTAACTGTTGGGGGGGGCAGATAATGAGATGGGGTTGGGAGGGGTATTGGTCGTAAAGTTTTATTTATTATGAGGATGTTCTTCTTAAGTTTGCATATGCTCCCTTTGTGGATCTCCAGCTACAAATATGCAAAACCGTTATCACAGACCTTTGCGTCCATATTATATATATATATATAATATACAGTATATATATACACATACACACACACATACCATATACACGTACAGACAATATATTATATATATATATATATATATATATATATATATATATATACACACACACACACCATATATACATACACACATACAGACAGTACATATATATTATATTGTTTTATCACCTACCTTCTTCAGAATGTCTAGAACACAAGGTTTCTGTGGACTTCTTCATGTCGGATTCCACAGATTTAGACTTCACATTGACAGAATGATGTTGTAGGCAGAAGTGACTACTTGGCGTAAAGTCTAATCCAAGAACCTCTTGATCTGGACAAAAACAATGAGAGTTGGCTCTAATTTGAAGTCTTCTTCCTTTGTCCTCTTTACAATGTCATTTTGTGGCACGTCTGTGACGTGAGATGTTAGCTGAGAGTCCACCCTTTCATAACTTTCTTTTTTGATGCCGATGTTCTCTGGTTGATGGTGCACAGATTCCCACTCGCAGTCCTCTTTCTTAATGTTCACACTTCTGTTCTCCATGGCACGCATGGTAAGGAGACCTCTACATAGTGTGGAAGTCTTCTCTTCCTCTTCATTACACATCTCCTTTAAAATCTCCTCTTCAACTTTACATCTCATGCCTAAAGGTTCCTGTGCAGCTGGGCACACTTCCTCCATGTCTGGTACTGAAAATGGCAACTTCTTTTTTTTCTCTGTAGGCAGAGCAGAGTAGTATTTAAATAAGCATCAAAAAGCACTAACCACTTCTGAGTCAGCAGCTCCTTCAATCACTCCTTAAAGCTCACTACCCTTGATTCAGCTGTTCTTCTCTGGCCTGCTTACTATATGCAGGCCAACATCAGACACATTTTTTCAGTTGTGTCATCATAGGTTTGAGGTTCACAGTATACACATTTGTCTTCTGTATTATACAGGGTAGGCACTATACACTCAACTTCCAACTAGCCGTTTTAACGGTTTCTGGACACCGTCTGATTGTGAACACTGATACGTCTGCTAGAACTAATTCATCTGTCCCATAAGTTGAACTTTAAATACTCAAAATTTCTCATCAATTAATTCTATTTAAAACGTTTATTAATTATTATTAAATATGGAACTGCTTTGGTAAGATTACGATTTTACTTATACAGATCTGCCTTTTTCAAACCTGCTGCTCAATTATAATTTTTTGCACTCATAGGGGACACAAATATAATCTTTTTAGAAAAGTGAGAACAGCAAAACCTAGACCACTTTTGTATGTGGTACTAAATCTGACACAGATGTCACCTGTGCTTGAATGCTGAAATCAGCCTGATGTAGTCCGACATTACAACATAGCCCTGTGCTGTGTGTGTCACTCGAGCCCACATGCTATGCATTTTCTGACAATACAACACCCCTCAAGCCTATGTTTTTCCAAGAGTGTTCAACAGATGGACATTGGCATTAGTAATTAAACTTACCCCAACATTCTAATATTGCTAAACAACTGTTTTGCATTAAAAGCATCCATAAGGCAACAGGTACAATTTTTTGTTTCCTGTTCCTTACCATCACAGGCTGAAAAATTTGCAGACGCCCTGCACTGCAGCGCAGTAGTCAACATGCATTTGGTGCTTGTGCTGCTCTACAGTATTAAGTCCCATCTGTTCAGAGAATGTGTTATTAAATATTTCTGCATGTGAGGTATGGCATCTGTACATACAAATCTGATTTGAATAACTAACAAAATTAACTTAAAAACAGTTAAACAAAAACAAAAAAAATAAGAATGAAAAATCAGAATTTAGTCATTTTTACGTGCAGGTTGAATGTAGCTGTAGCCGGGTATGGACAAATTGCATCCGATACGAACTCTTTCAACTCAGTTTTACTGTAGAGACTTATCACTTCAGAACTGATGCTTATGGGAATCGTGCAAAGTTTTTATTTCCCACTATCTGTGTAAGCCAATGCTGTAAAAAGCCCAGGGTCCTAGAAACTATTGAAATCGTCATCAAAAAATTGAAATGTAGAGATGTCAGTAATTGAAAGGAACTACTCTGGGCATCTCTCTCCTAGGAGGAATCGTTTTGCCGATGTGCTTGCCTCGCTTGTGCATTAGCGGAGGGAGGAAAAATAAAAGGGATACCATTTTGCCGATGTGCTTGTCACGCTTGCGTAAGAGTTTCTCTCTTTTCTTGACCGTTTTACTTTGGCAACAGAGTCACTTTCTTCTTCCGACTTGTGAACTTGGGGCCTGCTCTCTAAGCTTCATGCTGTAGAAGCCTCGCACTTCCGAGCCAGACAAACAGACACACACACACTTCAACGTGTAGATGTTTAATTTTCTGTTTCCTCGGAGCCGTACACTGCAATTGTTGTTTTCTTCTAAGTGGTTTTATGTTTAGACCACTACATCATTAAAAATCATAAGAAAAAGTAATGTGGAAATGCAAAGATGTTTACTTGCATTTAGTATAAAAATTGAATAAATGTTGTTTCATTCATGATAATACAATGCCAAAATTGTAAAGATGTTATGAATTTTTCAAATAACTGGTGTCACGCATGTGCGCCTGGCGATTACCTTCAGGGCTCAATAGAGGTAAGCAATACCACCCTGAGCTGAGAAGAGGCGCTGCCGCTAACCGTCCTTTTTCTTCCACCTGCAGTTTTGAGAAGACAGCCAGTGGGGGCATTTGACCATTTCAGTGGAGCCCATCTCAGTCATAATGCCATAGCAAGAGATGAGCCCAGTATCGATGAGCATTTTGATTCAATTCTTTCAGACTATCCATTTAAATGAAATCGATTCTTTTGATTCATGTAGAACATTACAACAATCTGGATCAGAACAGGCCATTCAAGCCAACAAAGCTCGCCAGTCCTATCCACTTAATTCTTCTAAAAAAACATCAAATCATGTTTGAATGTCCCTAAATTCATACTGTCTACCACACTTCTTGGTCACTTATCCCAGGTGTCTGTGGTTCTCTGTGTAAAGAGAAACTTTTGTTAATGTTTGTGGGAAATTTACCCTTAGCAAGGTTTCAACTGTCTCCCCGTGTACTTGATGGACTTATTTTAAAATAACAGTCTCAATCCACTGGACTAATTCCCTTCATAATTTTAAACACTTCAGTCATGTCACCTCTTAATCTTCTTTTACTCAACAAATCCACAAGCAGGAAGTTCATAATGCAATCCCAGTAATTACCAACACTAACAAGAGACAAAACCATTGACAATAAAAATATGATGCACACATTTAAAGACTACTACAACTCCTTATATTCTATTGAGTTTAAAAAAGACAAGACACAGTCTAATGCATTTCTGGATGCATTACAGATGCCACAACTAGATACTCTCAGTACAGAGGAATTGGATAAACCTCTGACACTATCAGAATTACTAGATGCTATAAAGTCACTTCAGAGTGGGAAAGCAGCAGGCCCTGATGGCTACCCTGCCGAATTTATAAAAAAAAAAAAAATTCTCAATTAAGTTAGCTCTCATTTTATTAGCAACATTTCCAGAAGCAAGAGATAATAAAATTCTACCTCCAACTTCTCGCCAAGCATTAATTACCTAAGCAGGTATCAGCCATAGCACCCACTGTGGTCATCACAGCTCTTGTGAAAAGAATGGAGATAAACGCCATCAACTCAGAGAGGGACAGGCAAGTTTGTTGTACCATGTGAACATGACTGAGAGAATAAAACTGAATAATAAAAAGCAACTTTTAGAAGTAGCTAAAATTTACACCGGGTGTCAGACTCAAATCAAATAATAGTAACAGCAGCTCACAACTTAAAACACGGAGTGCCCGGTCTCAAACCCGTGACTTTTGGGTTATAAGACAGCAGTTCTTACCTCTGCACATTTCTAGAATACATATAAACTCTCTTTTGGGTTTTTTAACTCATTGACAGCAATATGTAAATCAAATGCTTTTTTTTCTTTGGTTACTAGGGGGCTCCGCCCCCTGCTCGCTTCGCTCGCCAACCCCTGGCGTTGGGACATGAGAAAGAGTCAGATGTATGAATTAGATCTAGAATAGTGTGCAGCTTTGGATGATGCCCATAGAAATAACAAATAGAGTGTTTGTCATATATTAATGTTTTATTGGAATATTTCTTTGTATACAACATTAGCAGTAAAGATGGTGTCTTGTCCTTGAATGAGTCTTCCTTGGCATGGATTATTTATAATTTAACTTTAACGTCAGATGAACGGCGAACACGTGAGAAGGCAACATAAAGTTGTCCATGTCCAAAAACGGGTTCAGAGAGGTAGATGCCAACCTTGTCCAGTGTTTGTCCTTGTGATTTGTTGATGGTCATGGCAAATGCAGGTTTAATGGGGAACTGTCGGCGTTTCAATGTAAAAGGTAATTCTAGCTCAGAACTTGTAAGGTCAATTCTAGGAATGAGAACAGTATTGTTAGCATGTGATCCTGTAAGAAATGTCGCTTGAATAACATTGCGTGTCATTGTGTTGACGACTAACCGTGTGCCATTGTATAAACCCTGTTTTGTGTTAAGGTTTCTTAATAGCATGATTATTGTTCCGTTTTTAAGGGCAAGGTCTATGTTCATTGTCGTCATCAGAGTCAACTTTGTCTGAGCTTAGAAAGATCTGTGTCTCTCCAGGAAGTAATGAAATGACTTGGTTATTAATGTGATTAACATTAATATTTTTTGGACATAATATAGTGCGTTGTGTTAACAGGGGTATTTGGTCTAATGTGATTGCTGTTCCAAATATCTCTTTACTAAGTCGTCTGAGATAAAGGATTGTGGAATGGAAATAATATCTGGGTGAAGTCCATCTGTATTTGTGAGTGTACCATTTCCCAGTTGTATTAGCCAACTGTTATATTCTGGATCTGGACATCGCTTGTTTTGTACCAACTGTATTGTTTTAAAGCAATGCCAATTGTCTGCGTATTTTAAGGTGGACTGAACAATAGCTGAGCGCATGGCATGTGGAACAATAGCTAAGCATTGTCTAAAATCTCCTCCTAATAAAAGAACTTTTCCTCCAAAGGGAATATTATTATTCATCAACGTTTGTAGAAGTTTATCAATGGTGTTGAGTAAGTGACTGGATGCCATTGTACATTCATCAATAATTATCAGTTTTGCAAGACGGATGTCTCGGGCATTGCTACTGTGAATGTTCAAAGTGGATACTGATGTCTCTGTGATTGGGACCCGGTATTTTGAATATTGAGTGACATGTACGACCATTTATTAACAGATTTGCTGCCACTCCGGAGGATCGTAGTCACTGTTAATATGTTTCCTTTTCTGCAGTTGGACGGTTAATAGTGCTTTATTGTAAGGAGATCCACCTATGCTGACACCTATGCTGTCTAGTGTGAAGGTGTTGACGTTCACTTTAGAATATGTGGCTTTGGGTGCACTTCTTATGGATGTGTGTGTGTGTGTGTGTGTGTGGGGGGGGGGGGGGGGGGTGGTGAGGGTTGTTGTTGCGCGAGCGTCTTCTTTCTTTTTTGTGTTCCTGTGTCTTGTTTGAATCCCCCTCTTTGTGTGTGTCCCGTCCGTTGCTTGTAGGGTCTGTGGGGGTGGGCTTCGCTCGCCAACCCCTGGTGTTGGGAATGACAAAGAGCGTGATGTATGAATGAGATATAGAATAGTGTGACGGTGTAGATGATGCAAATAGAAATCAAACAATAAAGTGTGTGGCACAGTGTAAAGGTTTATTTGAAAATTTCTTTGTACACGCCGTTTAAGTGTAAAAGGTAATTCCAGCTCAGAACTTGTAAGGTCAATGAAGATGGTTATTGTTGTGATCAGAGTCAAGTTTGTCAGAGCTTAGAAAGAGTTGTGTCTCTCCAGGAAGTAATGGAATGACTTGGGTATTTATGTTTTCCACATTAATATTTTTTGGACATAATATAGTGCGTTGTGTTAAAAGGGGCATTTGGTCTAATGAGATTGCTGTTCCAAATGTCTCTGTAACTAAGTCGTCGCAGATAAAGGCTTGAGGAATTGTAATAATATGTGGCTGAAGTCCATCTGTATTGGTGAGTGTACCATCTCTCAGTTGTAATAAGCAATTGTTATGATCTGGTTCTGGACATCGTATCTTTTTTACTAACTGTATCTTTTGAAAGTAATGCCAATTGTCTGCGTATTTTAAGGTGCACTGAACAATAGCTGAGTGCATGGCATCTGGAAGAATAGCTAATCACTGTCTAAAATCTCCTCCTCATAAAAGTACCTTTCCTCCAAATCGAATATTATTATTCATAAACGTTTGTAGAAGTTTATGAATGGTGTTGAGTAAGTGACTTCATGTCATTGAACATTCATCAATAAACAACATTTTTTCAAGACGGATGTCACGTGCAGTGCCACCGTTAATGTTCATAGTGGATACCGATTTGTAGGATCTAATGTAGTTGATAAAGATTTCACTTTTAGGTACATCGTCAGTTAGAATCTTCTGTAGATATTCAGTATATGAATGTAAAGAAGGCAGTCTAATTTGACCCTTTTGACAACAACGTGTAAATGTATAACTTGTATTGCCAGTTGTTTCTTCAGGGAAGTGAACTGAATGACAATGATTGCAAATGACATTCATTAATCCGAATGAATTTTCCTGGTGTATGTTTTCCTTGTGCCGTTTGAGAGGCGCGTTGTTGCATGTGTAGTATTTGGGACGTGTTGTTTTGGAGCTGTAATCGATTTGCCTGTGCTGTGTGAGAAGCCCGTTGTAGCCTTCACTGCCATTAATGTATGTCTGAGACGGGAGGTGTTTCGTTTTGAATCCGTGCCTGTTGCGATGCAACACTTTGATTGATAGTTTGCGTCATGTGGATCTAGGATGTAGATTTGTGCATATTTGCCTTGTTGATTTGTTTCAGGGTGCACTGTTCCAATGCGATGCAGTATTTGTGCACATATGCGAAAGCAGTATGGTCCATTGCCTTTTGGTGGCCTGATATTTACTCCGGTATATGCAAAAGCAAATGAACTATTGTAGGATCTAATGCAGTTCATAAAGTTTTTACTTTTAGGTACATCGTTAGTTAGAAGCTTTAGTTGAGCTTTGCGTTTTTGGAGTCGAGACATTTTTTCTTATGGATGTGTGGGGGGGATCGTTGTTGCGCGAGCGTTTTGTTTCTTTTTGTGTTCCTGTGTCTTGTTTGAATCCCCCTCTTTGTGTGTGTCCCGTCCCTTGCTTGTAGGGTCTGTGGGGTGGTTTTGTGTTCTTTTTTTTGGTCTTCCATGGGCTTGTTGAATCCCCCTCTTGGTGTGTGTCCCGTCCCGTCCCGTGCCTGTAGGGTGGGGGTGGGGGGGGGGGGATGGTCGTGCCTTGCTATTGTGCGCTCGTCTGTTCTTTTTTTTTTGGTGTGTTTAGGTTCGTGTGCAATGTGTTTCGTGCTTTCCCCTCGTTTGAGTACTCTTTCCCCTCGTTTGAGTACTCTTTTATGTGCCTTTTCCTTATTTTGGTGCTTGTTGAGCCTCATTTTTGTGACTCCTTTCTGTATGTGCTCACTCCTGTTTTCTGTGCTCTTGTCGGACTCTTTTTGCACCTGCGTCTCTCGCGGCCCCTCATCCGCCTCTCTCCCCCTCTTTGTGTGTCCCGTCCCTTGCTTGTAGGGTCTGTGGGGTGGTTTTGTGTTCTTTTTTTTGGTCTTCCATGGGCTTGTTGAATCCCCCTCTTGGTGTGTGTCCCGTCCCGTGCCTGTAGGGTGGCGGGGGTATGGTCGTGCCTTGCTATTGTGCGCTCGTCTGTTCTTTTTTTTTTGTTGTGTTTAGTTTCGTGTGCAATGTGTTTCGTGCTTTCCCCTCGTTTGAGTACTCTGTAATGTTTTTTTTCCTTATTTTGGTGCTTGTTGAGCCTCATTTTTGTGACTCCTTTCTGTATGTGCTCACTCCTGTTTTCTGTGCTCTTGTCGGACTCTTTTTGCGCCTGCGTCTCTCGCGGACCCTCATCCGCCTCTCTCGCCCTCTTTTGTCCGCCTTTCTCGGGTCCTCAGCCGACTCTCGCGGACTGTTTGTTGCGCCGGCGCAGTACGTCTTTTTGCAGCTACAGCCCATGGCCGGATGTGCCTGCGTCCATCATCCGGTTTAGCATTCTCGGTTAGTAATATGGATATTCTTGAATAAAAGCGCACGTATTTATTTGATATTTGGACTAAAGTCTTCACACATTATACACTTCACGTCATTATTACTATAACATGGAAAAAGTATCTGTTTTAGATATGTGTTCAGCATTCCTTGCATTGCATTTCCTTTCATCCTACACTTACCCAGATCTTTGTAGACATGGAACACACATGAAATGCATGTGTTCCAAATAACGATATTCTGTATTATTCACCCTGTACAACTGCAGACACGTCACACGCAGATGAAGTTGAGCTCTGTCAAGGGTGAGATGGAATAGCAGGCTACTTGTGCTGATCAACACATATACAAAACAAAAGACGCTGATGGAGAGATGCAAAGGAATTTAAGGTGAGCCAGGATTATGAGTTTTTTTACGTAGACTTCAGGGATTCTAGTGTTAATGTAATATATTTTCCCACAGAGTCAAAGACCCTGGAGACATTATTATCGTCGGATGCAGAAAAAGCATTTGATATGGTTGAATGGGGCTAACTTTTCACTAAATTGGAAGAAATTTGGGTTTGGTCCAAACATTTGTGCATGGATCAAACTACTGTATACCAGTCCAGAAGCTTCAATTTGTATTAATTCAGACTACTTTAAACTAGAACGTGGTACTAGACAAGGATGCCCCTTGTCACCACTACTTTTTGCAATCGCCACTGAGCCACTGGCAGTTCTCTGTCGAAATGCTTATGAGATAAAGGGGATTATCAAAGAAGGACTGGAACAAAAAGTTTCTCTATATGCAGATGATATGGTAGGGTATATATCAGACCCACAAAATACTGTGCCTGCAGTCCTAACAGCACTAATGGAGTTTCAAAAGATTTCTGGACTCAAATTAATTTGAATAAAAGTGTGCTCTTTCCAGTGAATTCTCAAGCACACAATATTAGGTTGGACACCTTCCCTTTAATCATTGAAGATCAGTTTAAATATCTAGGGGTAAACATCACAAGTAAACATAAAGCTCTCTATCAACAAAATGTTGTTCTCTATATGGAAAAAATTAAACAAGACTTGCATAGATGGTCAACCCTTTATCTCACTTTAGCTGGAAGAATTAACATTGTCAAGATGAATATCCTTCCTAAGCTTCTCTTTTTGTTTCAAAACATTCCAATATACATCAATAAATCATTTTTAAGAAATTAGATTTAACCATAACCTAATTTATTTGGAATTCAAAACATCCACGTATCCAAAAGGGCGGCCCTACAAAGACCTAAATCAAAAGGTGGCATGGCACTACCCAACGTTCAATTTTATTACTGGGTGGCAAATATACAAACTATAAAAACCTGGACACAGACACAAATTGATGAACACACACAGGCTTGGTCCGCAACAGAAATAAAATCCTGCAGTACTTCTTTATATTCCTTGCTTTGTACCCCAATAAGTACAAGTCATCGCCAATATACTAACAACCCAATTGTGCTTCACTCACTCTGAATATGGAACCAATGGAGGAAGCATTTTAAGATGGAGAATCTTTTATCTGTGGCACCTCTGCATGAGAACCACCTTTTTCCATCCTCTCAAACATATTTCAGTTTTTAATACCTGGAAAACATTCAGGATTAAATCACTTAGAGATCTGTACACAGACAACATTTTTGCATCCTACGAACAATTACACTTCAAATTTAACTTTCCATCAACACATTTCTTTCACTAACTCCAAATTAAAAATTTTGCTAAACGAAATCTGCCCAATTTTCCTCACCTCCCACCTACCTCTATGCCGGAAAAAATATTAATCAGTCTTGAGTACTCAGAAAGTATCTCCATAATATATAAAATCATTTTAAAGTCCCTCCCTTTCAAAGATCAAATAGTACAGTGGGAAAAGGATCTCTCACTCAACATCTCAGAAAAGGAGTGGAAGGCAGCAATGCAGAGAATTCACTCGAGCTTCATATGCGCAAAGCATACAATTATTCAACTCAACATTATATATCGAGCACATCTGTCTCGTTTAAAGTGTCCAAAATTTGAAATTGGGAAAAAATGAAATTCTCATTTAGAGGATCTGTGCAAAACTTTTTAAAAACCTGGCAGGATCTAATCAATAACATTTAGAAAAAGCATTTAAATTGGGAGAAAGGATTTTCTTCGCCTTTTTTTCCCCGACTCTTAAAGTTTTACTCTGGCTATTGGCCTAGCTCTCTTTCTCATGGGTGGGGATTGATTTGATTTAAACTTAGTTTTGTCAAGCTTGACTTGCTTGTATAGAATATTGCTTGCTTTTAATAAATTCAATAAAATGTTTTTTTTTTTAAACCTTCTTTTGTTTAAACTGTAAAGGCTCAGCTGTTTAATTCTTTCTTCATAACTCATCCCCTGCAGCCCTGGAATCAGCCTAGACGCTCTTCTCTGGACCTTTCTAGTGCTGCTATGTCCTTTTGTAGCCTGGAGACCCAAACTGCCACCCAGTACTCCAGATGAGGCCTCTCCAGTGTGTTATAAAGCTTGAGCAGAACCTCCTGTGACTTGTACTCCACACACCAGGGCGCTATATAACCTGACATTCTGTTTGCCTTCTTAATGGTTTCTGGACACTGTCTGGAAGCTGATAGCTTAGAGTCCACTACGACTCCTAAATCCTTCTCATGAGGTGTACTCTCGATTTTCTGACCACCCTTTGTGTATTCAAACCTCACATTTTTACTTCCTATGTGTAATACTTTACATTTACTGACATTAAACTTCATCTGCTACAAATCTGCCCAAGCCTGTATGCTGTCCAATTACCTCTTTAATTATCTACCAATCCACCAAATGTTTTATTTTCTGTCGCTTATATTCCTATCCAAATCATTTATATAGATTAAACATAACAGCAGACCCAGCACTGACCCCTGCTGGACATGACTCTCACCATCACCCTGTTTCCTGTATCTAAGCCAATTTTGCACCCTTCTACACACAACACCCTAAATTCCCACCATTTTAGCTTGATGTCCAAACTTTTATGTGGCACCTTATCAAATTCTTTCTTAAATTCATGATAAATAATATCAAATGCACCACTTTGATCATATCCTTTCGTTACTTCCAAGAACCAAAATGAACGAGAATCATTAGACTGATTCTCGGGTAGTGACTCGTTCACGAATCGCATAAGTGGGGGCTCAAGATTCCAGGCGTTTCTCCCGCATGTGCGTTATACATTCACCAGCAAAACGAGACATGCCACGCAGCATACGCATGCGCTTTATACATTCACCAGCAAAACGAAAGACGCCACGCATGATACGCATGCGCTTTAGCACTCCCTTTGAGCTCCACTTAATCAGTACATATGGTTCACTGGAAAGATCCGTTCAAGTAGAACGAATCACTCTTGCATTGCCCATCACTTTTCCAAAGGAGGTGTTTATCGTTTCGGACTTAAGTCGGAACTTCTGCGTGATCTAAACGGTTTTGTTGGAGGCTAAACTGACCTATTTTCTGTTGGGCCCTTGATCTCTTTTTGGATTTGCTTCTTTTAAAACGGGCTGTCCGGTGGACACCTCTGCGTATATTTCTCGCATCCTTCAGGTGATTATTTACACAGGGTAATTTTAAAAAAAGAGCATTTAAACTCTATTGTGTACAACCTCTGACTGTTAACAGTTGATTATATGTGATTTAATAAAATAAAAAGTACATGATATGCAATGGCGGAAGCATTGCGAGGACTTATTAAAATAAGCGTTTAAAACACTTCCTGCAGCGCACAATTTTATTCAAAAATGAATTTTTTTTTTATGTAATTCATATTTTAAACGTCCAACAGTTTAGGGTGCACATTAAACCTTGCATCTTTAACACACTGAATGTTGACCCGAATAAGAAAGGCATCAAGAAATTAAATCGAGAGAAGCGCTGAAATGAGTGGGCATTTGGTGAATTAAATGACAGCTGTTCCGAGTTTAAATTGTAAAAAATCTTCAACCGAACACGAAGAGACGGATACGTGTGCTGACTTTTAGTGAAAATCTGTCGCAATATGCAGCAAAATATGGCCACTCGAACAGGACGGGGCACACCATGGCCAAGATCGGTGTCTGTAGATATGATGACCACTGCGGCTGCAGCTCTGTCATTTATTTTTTCATACATTCTTTCTCTCATACACTACTTAGATAAATACCTTTACACAGTCTTCTGGGATTTTTTTTTAATTCTCCGTCCCAGCTTCACGGACTGATTACCTGAAGAACAAATGTGTCTCCACTTCAAGGCTCGCGCCTATGACGCTTAGCATGCGGTGCGCAGATACTAACAATAACAACAGCAAACAGGTCCTTCCGGTTGTTAAAACCAGCGAAATGTATCAAAATAAAAGTCATCCGCGTTTTGAAATACTGCCTGTCAAGAAATAACATTGCATCACGCTGGTACACCGGCGGTCTTAATCTGATTCAGGGTATCGAGAGGCAGTGGCGTATCACTGCATCTCTAAGTGCAAGGCAGGAAACAGCCGGGTACTGGAAGTCATCCCATTACACTCCAAATCCAACAGGACAAATCTGAAATGACCATGCAACCTCAGAAGCCCATCTTTACGGAATAGGATAGCAGGCTGACAAGAGATCAACATGAGGAATGCACTCGAACATCGAACCCCTGAGATCCAGATTTACAAGACAGCTGCACTCAGCGCAGCGCCTTAAAACTGGAATTAGAAATTAAAATGTTACAAATGAACACTTCTTAAAAGAAAACTCAAACAGGTAAGAATTTTGTTAATTTCTGAACAATTCTGTCTAAAATAGGCCAGTTTATCACGCTAATTCTGTACGGATACATGTTTCAAATTAGATATAAAAATGAAATAATGTGCTTAACATCAGAATGACTCAAAATTATCCTTGTTACATTGGTAAACATAAAACGTGCAGTTGACATAAAAGGAGTACTACAGACACATTAAACATTTCACGGTAAGTTAAGACAGCCTCTTCCTGGAAAATTTTCATCACAAAGGAATCTATTTTCATAATTTAAAAGAAATAAAAGTGAATGCAATTGATATTGAAAGCCTGTTTTAGTCTTTCTGAAGTCTTATGAAATATTGAAAAGATTTATCTCAATTACTATCATCTCTCTATATATAGGATCCAACATCTGTCTGTATGTCTGTCCGCTTTTCACGAACTACTTAATGGATTTAGATTTTTTTCTATAATTTGCTTGAACATTCCGGTTGATTTTGCGGCTTCTCTCATCGCGCTAAGTATCATAGTTCGCTTGCAGGAGCGATTGATTCGCGCTAATCAGAGATAGGGGGTGCAGGTCCGAGGGGAGAGGGACGCGTGAAGTCAGGAGTAGGAAGCCGGGCGGGGTCCTCCTTACTCACGAGCCAGCCTCCCTTCGAGTCGGTCTGCCACGTTTTGGAACGGAACTTGCCTGCGCTTAGCTAGCGATACCTGTTTGTTTATTGATTTTTATAGTTTGTCCTGTTTCACTACTACGTGGGCGGAGCCTCGGGGGATGGCTAGTTGTAAATTGTAAAGAGATGAGAAGCTCCGTCCATCAGATAGCAGCAATGGAACATTAGACATGATCTCAGTCTGCCTGTAATCGGAAGAACAGTCTTAAAAATCAAGGTGCCGGAGCGGTTCTTCAAAGCGATGCCATAGGGGAACCATTTTTGTTTCCCAAAAGACCCATCCAGACCAAGGGTTCATAAACAACATTTATATATTTAGATCCGTAACAGGCTCCACACGCTAAATAACCATGAATAAATGGAAACAGATATGTTAAAACACCAATGTGTCCTGATTTTAAAAGGATTCCTGCTGAAGTCAATAACACAGGCTGTTCTGCTAAGGTACCTACCATACATTATTTTTTCTCTCTACATATCTGGAAGTTTTTCAGAGCACAAAGAACAAACTTTATATGCAAAAAAAAAAACAAAACTTCCCAGTATGAACATTTTTGTCATGCTATAATTCTATGCGGAGCCACACAACGCTGACGACACTGCTACCGTGGGCTGCATCAGGAGTGGGCAGGAGGAGGAGTATAGGGACCTAATCAAGAACTTTGTTAAATGGTGCGACTCAAACCGCCTACACCTGAACACCAGCAAAACCAAGGAGCTGGTGGTGGATTTTAGGAGGCCCAGACCCCTCATGGACCCCGTGATCATCAGAGGTGACTGTGTGCAGAGGGTGCAGACCTATATATACCTGGGAGTGCAGCTGGATGATAAATTAGACTGGACTGCCAATACTGATGCTCTGTGTAAGAAAGGACAGAGCCGGTTATACTTCCTTAGAAGGTTGGCGTCCTTCAACATCTGCAATAAGATGCTGCAGATGTTCTATCAGACGGTTGTGGCGAGCGCCCTCTTCTATGTGGTGGTGCTCTGGGGAGGCAGCATAAAGAAGAGGGACGCCTCACGCCTTGACAAACTGGTGAGGAAGGCAAGCTCTATTGTAAGCACGGAGCTGGACAGTTTGACATCCGTGGCAGAGCGACGGGTGCTCAGCAGGCTCCTATCAATTATGGAGAATCCACTGCATCCACTAAACAGTGTCATCTCCAGACAGAGGAGCAGTTTCAGCGACAGATTGCTGTCACTGTCCTGCTCCACTGACAGACTGAGAAGATCATTCCTCCCCCAAACTATGCGACTCTTCAATTCCACCAGAGGGGGTAAACGTTGAACATTATTCAAGTTATTGTCTGTTTTTTCCTGCATTGTTATCAATCTTTAATTTAATATATATTTTTTTGTATCAGTATGCTGTTGCTGGAGTATGTGAATTTCCCCTAGGAATTAATAAAGTATATATCTATCTATCAACCCGATAAAGAAACATAAAACGCCATTAAAAACTGTATTTTTAAGAGTGAAGAAAGAGATAAATGAAGAGGAAAAAGACCCCATAAGTAATAAAGTAGCCACTGCATTTTATATAAAATATTAATATAAACTGAACAATCAGAATTTCAGATTGATTGTTTATTCGGTTGAAACAATGGCAATCATTATTGCCTTAGAAAGGATAAATGAGGTTAAGCCTAATAGAGCGCTTATTTTAACAGTCTAATTATCAACTATAGATTTGGCATAATCATCAACAGAATGGGAAACCTTTATAGATTCCTGCATATCAGGGCAATCACTGTTATTTCGTCGCTGCTTATGCGTCTACTGTTTTTGTCTGTTCACTTTATAGAGTACAGGGTGAGTCAAAATTATGTTAACACTAACGGTACTGCCATGTATATACTTTTTTGTGGACAATATATGTGTAACATATGGTACATGATGGCGAACAGGTTGAGAGATTCCTGTAAATCATCTTGCACATATGAAGTATGTTTTGTGAAGAAATTGTTTCCGCCATTCAAATGTTAACGTATAAAATTAGAACCTTCATCCAGCAGATGGCAGCAGTACATTATTATTTACTCTGCCTATACTGTATTCGGAAGAACGCCGGAGGACAATTACGTCATCAAGTGCGACGGCGCAAGGATTAGAATGGAACCGCCGAGTTAACTTGGAGAGTAAAATTACAGGAAGATAAAAAGGTCAGTAGTAAAATGTTAGAAAACGTAATGTAATGTGATAAAATGACCTGAAGAATTCGCTTGAGTTGCCTCGAAAGATTGCATATTGTAATATTTTTAGTTGGCCAATAAAAGGTGTCATTTTACTTGACTCCTCACTACATCCATAATAGCTAACACGGTAAAACACCCTAATTCTATCAATGAGAGAAATAAGCGGCACCTCAGTGGCAGCGCCTGCAGCAGCGAAAGTCGGCAATTGTGAGACAAGCCGAGGCTAGCCGTTCTATTCGAGCGGCACTCCAGTCGTTCTTTCTGTCTGCGGCTTACTTCGTGTTCATCCGTGGCCATAACCTGGTTGTCTGTTGGATGACGGCTTCAGTAAGCAATTAAAGGCCCACTGAGTTCTGGGTTTCTTTATGACTGTGGTGGTGCCGTAGGGTGCAGAGGAGACGAGGTATGCGCCGCTGCCTCCATTTCCACGAGAGAACAGCACCTTCAGGTAGAACAGCTCCAGTGACGTGCGGTGAGGCAAAGAGTCAGATTTACAAATATATGAACCCAAAAGAGTAGCTTATTCACTGTTCAATTGGCAGCTTGCACATCGACTATGGTTATGTTTCATATCTCATCAGCAAACTTTACACAGACACATAGCTAAGGTACATATTTGGCTAAGAAAGAACGTTACATTTATAGCGGTGAGAGCGCATTTGCTGTGTACCCTCCATGTGCTCTAAATTTGCCGTTGCAATTCCACAATTCATACTCATTCAATACAAGTGAAAGTATAGAGTGGTGTACAAAACAAAAACGGATTCCAATTTTGACCTTAATTGAAATATTTATTTGTTTTTAAAAGCTTTTAATATTTAAGATCAAAATTTAGTTTTTAAGTATTGGATTGTCTTTTTTTTTTCTTGGTCTGATCCCATCTCTCTATTATAAAAAGCAATCTTGGAAGGGAGACCAGGGAGACGAGACTTGATCCTTTCGGAAGACAATTTGACTTCCTGCGAGACAAGGCTGTGAGACCGAAGGACAGCTGCCGTACAGGTTTTTAAATGATCGATGCACAGCGCGACAAGCAGAACACACACCTCAGGAGCAGGAGAACAAAGCCAGCAGCTGATCCGTCCGCATCTCCTTAGTATGCGTTCAGCTCCCGCCCCCCCTTCACAACGCAAGCGGGAGAGACGCGAAGTGGCAGGAGCATAGTGTGCCTCCGAAGCGAACGAGAGCTGATCATCTTGGAGAGACACTTTGATGACACACGAGACTAGACATTACAACCTTAGGAAGCAAAACCCGTGAGATGGTGACTTTTGCACGTCACGCCCTACTTACAAACAATTTAAAACAAGTTCACGGACATCTAACCTAGCACTTGTTGGAATGCTTTTGGCAGACACACTTCATATGCTCCCAGCTCTTAAAACAATGACAAGTGACAAGCAGAACACGCAGCTCGCCAGCAGCAGCAGCAAGACAGTAGCTGAACCGACCGCATCTCCGTAGCGTGCATTCAGCCCCCTTCACAACGCGAACAGTGTTATACATCCCACGAGAAAGAGATTTAACCACGCCCGAGACAGGAAATAAAGGACAAATATTGTTTTTACAAAAGTTTTAAAGTAAAACTGAAAATAATGCATATGTAACAATTCCCATGAAAATAACAATTTCTTTAAATTGTTTATCCGGTAAACCAAACCCGGGGGTGAGTGAGCAAAGCGAGCAGGGGGCAGAGCCCCCTAGTTTTTTATAAAATTGAAAACTGTTTATGGTCTTACCTTTATTTGTAAATGAAGTCCATGCGCCTATATAAATAAAATGTATTATTATTATTATCCTTGTCCACGAAAATCTCTGTCACTTTCTTGTAAAAGTCCTCCTTATTTTCCTTTAGTTTTTAAAGTCATAATGTTCCATTTTGGCAGTGAGTCGGAACAAAAAATAAAAATTAACAAACCGCTGCAGTGCACTTGACTTTCTGATGTTGCTAACTGGCCTCTTGGCCAGCTTGATATGACCCGGTTGGGACGCCAGTACTCCCAGCTCCAAACTGGCATATTCTATCTTCTTCCTGGCTAGGGTACAGAACACCCTGCTTTTCCACCTGAGCTTCCAATGGACTGGCCTCCCACCCAGGTAAGGATCCTTGCCCCATCCTGAATGGGACACCTGCCCATGTGCATCATCTTTTTCCGCTGCTTCACATTTTTTATGTGAATAAATGACATTTGCTTTCCATAATACATATTTTCTTGGTAAGCCATATATCTCAGCTGCCTCCAAAATAGCACAGCAGTACAGAAAGTTAGCCTGGCGTTAAATTAAGCAGGAGCATCCCTTTCCATTATAATAATCCACATCAGATTCTTTTTGAAGCAGTGATGGGGATAAGTGTGCCACGCTGAGTTGCTTCCCTTGCGAGAGCCTGATGTAGAGTTGACTGGAGAGCACAACACGCTTTTCAAATGCTTCGGCTCACTGGTGATTTATTCCGAAATGGCTGAATAAGACATTACAGCCAGTACCAGTGGAAATATACCATGACGCCAGCTGCAACACGCTTTTTGATGACTATGTACAAAAATGCAGCATCCTACAAAGTGACCAGTTTATTGAGATACACTTTGACATTGAATACTTTAGCGACTGTGAGGAAAATACCAGCAAGCACAATGGGATATTAAGCTACCGCTCAACTCATTGTGGCTAAGTCATTGAGAAGTCAAGCAACATGACGCCTTTTATTGGCTAACTAAAAAGATTACAATATGCAAGCTTTCAAGGCAACTCAGCCCCTTCTTCAGGCAAGATGTAATTTATGAATGTAATCATTGTAGAGCAGTGGGTATCTCTTCAAGTCACTACAGTTAATAGCCAGTCTTTGCTTTGTCAGCATGCCGGTGTCGATCAAACACACGAAGCTCTGCAGTCTACTTTGACTTTATGCTGTAGGAATATAAGTAAGTAAATCAATGTAAACAACATTTGATCTGACTTTTATATAAGTAACATATAAATGTTTCTTATGTAAAGACCAACACAAAACATAATCAAAAACTGGACTTTGCACGATACCTTGGCGAGCTCTGTAAGCCGTGCTGTTTCGTTGAAGGACAGGTGTGGGGGAGACTGAGTGGCAGGATGATACCCGACCTTGTCCTGCATCAAAACTTTTGCCTGGTGCAGCTGTGTTGTTCTTATATGTGAGTGGACGTTTCTTGTGGAGAGGGGTTCGGTGCTCTTTCTCTGATACAGAACCCTCATCCTCATCTGAGTTCACATATTTATTTGAAAACAGCAGTGTCAGATCGGGGCGAGTGTGAACGCGACTGACAGAATAAAACTGAATAAAAAAAGGTAACCTTTATAAATACCATATATTTACAGTGGATGTTACAGACTCAAATGAAATGTATGCTTTCATTGTATAATAGTAACAATAAGAGTAGCTCACTACTCAAAATGGTAATTCTGGGTAGTGACCAGAATCAAACCAGCGACTTCTTGATTATGAGTCAGCAGTTCCTACCGCTGTACTACCAAAGCAGTCATAACAACGAAGTAGCCTGACCAGATTTCTTTTTCTTCGGTTAGATAGATAGATACTTTATTAATCCCAAGGGGAAATTCACATACTCCAGCAGTAGCATACTAATAAAGAAAATATTAAATTAAAGAGTAATAAAAATGCAGGTAAAGACAGACAATAACTTTGAATAATGTTAACGTTTAACCTCCCCCCCCCCCCCAGGTGGAATTGAAGAGTCGCATAGTGTGGGGGAGGAATGATCTCCTCAGTCTGTCAGTGGAGCGGGACAGTGACAGCAGTCTGTCACTGAAGCTGCTCCTCTGTCTGGAGATGACACTGTCTAGTGGATGCAGTGGATTCTCCATGATTGACAGGAGCCTGCTCAGTGCCCGTCGCTCTGCCACAGATGTCAAACTGTCCAGCTCCGTGCCTACAACAGAACCTGCCTTCCTCACCAGTTTGTCCAGGCATGAGGCATCCCTCTTCTTTATGCTGCCTCCCCAGCACACCACCGCGTAGAAGAGGGCGCTCACCACAACCGTCTGATAGAACATCTGCAGCATCTTATTGCAGATGTTGACGGATGCCAGCCTTCTAAGGAAGTATAGTTGGCTCTGTCCTTTCTTACACAGAGCATCAGTATTGGCAGTCCAGTCCAATTTATCATCCAGCTGCACTCCCAGGTATTTATAGGTCTGCACCCTCTGCACACAGTCACCTCTGATGATCACGGGGTCCATGAGGGGCCTGGTCCTCCTAAAATCCACCACCAGCTCCTTGGTTATGCTGGTGTTCAGGTGTAGGTGTTTTGAGTTGCACCATTTAACAAAGTCCTTGATTAAGTTCCTGTACTTCCTCCTCCTGCCCAGTCCTGATGCAGCCCATGATAGCAGTGTCGTCAGCGAACATTTGCACGTGGCAGGACTCCGAGTTGTATTGGAAGTCCGATGTATATAGGCTGAACAGGACTGGAGAAAGTACAGTCCCCTGTGGCACTCCTGTGTTGCCGACCACAATGTCAGGCCTGCAGTTCCCGAGACGCACATACTGCGGTCTGTCTTTAAGATAGTCCACGATTTGTGAATCTACTCCCATCTCTGTCAGCTTGTCCCTAAGGAGCAGAGGTTGGATGGTGTTGAAGGCGCTAGAGAAGTCCAGAAACATAATTCTTACAGCACCACTGCCTCTGTCCAAGTGGGAGAGGGATCGGTGTAGCATGTAGATGATGGCATCCTCCGCTCCCACTTTCTCCTGGTATGCGAACTGCAGAGTGTCAAGGGCGTGTTGGACCTGTGGCCTCAGGTGGTGAAGCGACAGCCTTAAATAAAAGCGCTCTTGTTTTATTATACTTGTACCTTTTGTGAAAGTGTTTATTTGATACTAGCTGTAAAAAGCACGGGCTCCTAGAAACTATTGAAATTATCAGAAAAAAAAACTGAAATATCGAGATGTCAGGTAATTGAAAGTTTCTTCAGAGGTTTCCTTTTACCGGCGTGGTCACCTTGCTTGTGTATTAGTGGCGGGAGGAAGAGTAAAAGGGATACCATTTGCCGATGTGCTTATCTCGCTTCTGTATTAGTGGATAAGCGAGTGACTCTCTCTTTGGAGGTTTCGTTTTGCTGACGTGCTCGCCTCGCTTGCGTATCCTCGGAGGTGTAGCCCTTACCCCGACTCTACCTCTCCCTTCCACGCCAGACAAACACACACTTCCATGTGTAGATGTTTATATATAAGATAATCGCATTGTAAATGTAGAGATGTCAGGTCATTGAAAGGAATTACTCTGGGCATCTCTCTCCTAGGAGGTTTTCGTTTTGCCCATGTGCTCGCCTCGCTTGTGTATTAGCGGCGGGAGGAAAAGTAAAAGGGATAGCGTTTTTCAGATGTGCTCACCATGCTTCTGTATTAGCGGATAAGCGAGTGACTCTCTCTTCGGAGGTTTCGTTTTGCTGACGTGCTGGCCTTGTTTGCGTATCCTCAGAGGTGGAGCCCTTACCCCGACTCCACCTCTCACTTCCTGGCCGGACAGACACACACACTTCCACGTGAAGAAGTTTATATATAAGATTTAGACTTCAGTCTTCACACATTATACACTTAATGTCAAAATTTTGTCATTAATACTATAACCTACAAAAAGTTTCTGTTTTCGTTGTGTTCAACATTTCTTGCCTCGCATTTCCTGTCATCCTGCATTTACTCAGATCGTTGTAGACACAGAACACACACGAGGTGCATGTATTCCAAATGACGATATATTATTGGCCCTCTACAACTCCAGGCACCTCACACCCAGACAAACAAGGCTTGAGCTGGGAGAACTTTTTGCCCGAGTTGAGCTCCGTCAAGTGGGTGGATGGGATAGCAGGCTGCTTGCTGCTTGTGCTGATTGACACATTTACAAAACAAAAGACGCTAACGGAGAGGTGCAAAGGGATTTAAGATGGACCGGGATTTTCGTAGGCATCAGGAATTCTAGTGTTAATAAGGTAAAGTAGAAGAGGCAAACCGTAGCTCAAGATCACTGCCTCTGTGGCAGAGAAAAACATCTAGAAAATTATGAAACACTGGAGATACGTTCAAAGTGCTAAGCAATAATTTCTGCATTATTCTAGTAAGGGAAAAAAGGGACTTGTTTGTTATACATTCACCGCCTTTCAGCACAAAATGTCATTGGCAATAAGATTTTTAAATAAGGATGGGGCAGGATAAAGTAAAACAAATGTTGTAGTATGTGTGAGTGCTAAGTTGCATATTGCGGAGTAATTAAAATGACTGCTTAGTTTGAAGGCACTCAAGATTTATATTTAGAGGCAGTTTTCTAGGAAGAATTAGAGACTTTCATTGATTTCTAGCTGTGACTCTAATCAAATTGTGCTTTAGGTAGATTTAATTTTTGGCCTTGCGTTGTAAACACCACTGCTGTTGCATAGACCTTCACAGCTCTTTTTTTCCTCACGTCTGACCTCTTTTATTACTGAAGAAGTTAAGAGAAGAGCAGGCAGGTTAATTCAAAGGATAGTGGGAACAAGCTGTGGGGACTACTGATGGCGCTGATTCCGATGCGTTCTGTGTTTTTGGTGCGCACTGATCTTTACTTTGCTCCTTCTACAGACAAAAAGAGACCCCTCCATTTGCAGTAACTGTTGTACAAAATGGAGAAAGTATGCCAAGTTGAGCAGGACTCTCCAGAAATGGAATATGAATGCAAAGAGAAGGTCCTAGTAGAGAGATGTGATGAGAAGGAAGAGAATCCCTTACTGCACAGGAGCCTCCCTTCCATGACCACCATGGAGAAAAGAAGTGTGGACATAAATAAAGGAGACTGTGAGTGGGAGTCTGTGCACCTTCAACAGGACTGTGGTGCCATTAAGGAGAAGGACAGTGGAAGAGAGGCAAGGTGTAAACAGGAATCTGATCCAGAGTCTGCCCAAACTGACATGCGGAAAAACAAAAGTATAAGTAGCTTCACAGAAAAAGACTTTAAAATAGAGCCCATCTCGCAGACTTTATGTTCCAGTGAAGTGGTACCTGGATTAGAATTCACAGCAAGTGCACGCAGCTCCCTGCAGCACCATTCTGTCCCCCTGAGATCCAAACCTGTGGAGTGTGACATGGAGAAGTCTGAAAAATCATCAGGCTCAGGTTCTTCTGACCGAGGTAAGTAATCAAATAGCAAAAATAAAACCTCACACACACCCCCACAGAGCTCAGGTGATTTAACTTGAAGGGGACTATCTTTCATTTTCACCGATCCTGGAAATGTTGACCTTTTTGTTATCTGTAACTTTTATGTTGTAAAATGAAGTGCTTATTTGTGAGTATTAATCTGAACTCGTCATTTATCACCGCCTAATTCACTGCAGGGTGGCAAAGTTTGAGGTTTAAAACCTCAATGATTACATTTGTTTGTTTTTCATTAGATCACTCTATTTTGAAATATCGATCATGAGATACCACACATGAGCAGAGGAATGTTTGATATCAATTAAATGCTTGCCAAAGCCGCTGTACCAATACCAGTACAACACAGTATGGCACACCTGGCTATGAAGTGTTTTGACTTGAGATTTAAGGAAAATTTGCTACATTTTTTTCTTTTTTCAAGCACAGTTTGGTCAATAAGATAGAATTCACCTTATGTGTGATCTCGTCAGAGGCAGATTAAGGTGGTCATGGGCCCTTAGGCTACTCTTTGTGTGTGCCCCATGTTACAGAGGATATAGACAGCCCCACTTACTCATAATGCTTTACCAGAAAAAAAAAATTAATGCCACGTGTAATAGCATGCTGGAAATATTACATAGCCGAAATGCACCCACTCAGGGTGCACTAGCATAAACAAACATCCGCAGAAATACCTTGACAGCCTTTACTATAAATAGTAACTCCACAGATAAAAGGCATTAACAGTGGATCTGCAAGTTAATAATCGCTTTTAGCTAGTATACAGGCCACATTATATTACTGAGGCAAAATCACACATATCAAATAAAACGACCCATAAAAATACAATACAGCTTTTTTTCCAATTTGTTGATATTGGGTTGAATTCATCTGACCCTCGACTTTAACAAGGGCCCCAGTCCCTGAACTAGCCACACAGCCCCACAGCACGATGGAACCTCCACCAAATTTGACAGTAGGTAGCAGGTGTTCTTCTTCCGCCATGCAAAGCGCTTTTTGTTATGACCAAATAACTCAATTTTTGTCTCATCAGTCCAAAGCACTTTGTTCCAAAATGAATCTGGCTTGTCTAAATGAGCATTTGCATACAACAAGTGACTCTGTTTGTGGCGTGAGTGCAGAAAGGGCTTCTTTCTCATCACCCTGCCATACAGATGTTCTTTGTGCAAATTGCACTGAATTGTAGAACGATGTCCAGATACACCATCTGCAGCCAGATGTTCTTGCAGGTCTTTGGAGGTGATCTGTGGGTTGTCTGTAACCATTCTCACAATCCTGCACATATGCCGCTCCTGTATTTTTCTTGGCCTACCAGACCTGCTGGGTTTAACAGCAACTGTGCCTGTGGCCTTCCATTTCCTGATTCCATTCCTTACAGTTGAAACTGACAGTTTAAACCTCTGAGATAGCTTTTTGTAGCCTTCCTCTAAACCAGGAGACTGAACAATCTTTGTTTTCAGAGCTTTGGAGAGTTGCTTTGAGGATCCCATGCTGTCACTCTTCAGAGGAGAGTCAAAGGGAAGCACAACTTGCAATTGACCACCTTAAATACCTTTATATCTCATGATTGGACACACCTGTCTACGAAGTTCAAGACTTAATGAGTTAATCCAACCAATTTGGTGTTACAAGTAATCAGCATTGAGCAGTGACAGGCATTCAAATCAGCACAATTACAAGGGGTCCCACATTTTTGCACAGCCAGTTTTTCACATTTGATTCAATTTCATACAACTAAATACTGCTTCACTTAAAATCTTGTTCGGAAAACACCCCAGTACTCAGATGTTCCTAGGAAATGAAAGACATACCACTGTTATCTTTTTTGATGAAAGTAGAGTCAATTGTTATGCAGGCTGAGAGGGCTTCCCAAACTTTTTCATAGGACTGTATATATATATATATATATATATATATATATATATATATATATATACATACACACACACACACACACACACTCTCTCAGTTTGTGAGTAACTTGGTTTATGAGTGTTTTGCAAGACAAGCTAAAATTTTTAATAAATTTTGACTTGATAAACGAGCGAGGTCTTGCAGTACAAGTAGTATGTATACGCTTTGTCTGCTGAGCGTCATGTGATCACAACTGAGCTGATGGTTCTTCTCTCTCTCTCGCTGCAGGATTGTGGGCAATTGTCTCCTATTCTCCGTCTGAGTCGGCGTGCCCCACTCATATAGTCAACATTCGTACAAGCGTATACTGTTTACTATTTAGCATTGTGACTGCATGTGTGTATTTGTGCTGTGACGTGCAAGTCCCTGTCTTGTACCCGGAAACACGAAGCTGAGTCTCAGTACTTTAGCAACACCAGCTTTATTCAGCTTGAAACAGCAACAGTGTGGTTATTTATTGTAGCGGGATCTGCCACTCTCCTATACACAGACACAGCAGTCAGGCAGGGTCGTGGCCAAGTAGTACTGTGCCCTGCGCATTTATAATGTTCCTTGTTCCTTGTATCACCCATCGATGGCAGGCGCTTATAGCATGTCCGCGATCTTTTCGGATTCGCTTTTACGGTGAACTGCTACAGAGCTGGTGAAACTGCAATTGCTTTGGGACACTTTTCCGCGTGTCGTCCTGTTGGGTGGAATCCCACAAGAGTTTAGAAACTCACTCACACCAGCCATGATTATTTTCAAAGGTAAAGTGCAGGTTAATTTGTTTTATGTATTTTTACTTCATATAAAAATGATTAATACAAAATATAAATAGTTTTGGGTTGTGGAACGAATCATCTGAGTTTCCATTATTTCTTACGGGGAAATTCACTTTGATATACGAGTGCTTTGGATTGCGAGCACGTTTCCGGAACGAATTATGCTTGCAAACCGAGGTTCCACTGTGTGTATGTATATATATATATATATATATATATATATATATATATATATATATACTAGCCATGTGCGCCCAACTACATTGCGCGTGTTAAAGTTGTCTGTGAAGGGCTCCCTGTTTAAATGCAGCTGCCAGTCGTGAACTGGGCCCTTCATCGCACAGCATTATGATTTTTTATAAGGGAAAAACAAAATTACAAAAGAAAACCCTTGGACATTGATTCGATAGGAATGGCCTACTCGGAATCACTGTCCGAATAGTAATTATGTGGTGGTGGAGGAGCATTTCTGCTTCTCTCCGTTCACAGTCCGTCTCATTTTCACGACGCTGTCGTTTCCTCTCACGATCTCTTCTCAACCTTTCTCCAATCTAGCAGGTTGCTTTGTGGCAATCCAAAGAGTAAGGCAATATACACGGAGCAATGGTTATAAAAGGGGGACACATAGGTATCCGGGCTCTTTAAAGCATAAATAGGGATCATTTCACTGACATGTGAGAAAGCCACGGTACAACTGTGAGACGCGCAGCACTCGCCGGCTACAACGTAACAATAATAATTTCCGGAACGTGCTGTTACGTTGTCATTCATTTTACCCACTGTCTTTCTTTCATTCATATGTTACGTAGGCACGTTCCTTTTATTTTTGACAATCTCATTCTCTAACCAGGCCTCAGGAGCTAACCAGTGTAACACTGTCCACCACCCCTTTCGTTATTCCGGCACATTGTTGACATCCGTGAGTAACAACAATGTACTAAACTGGAAGGTGGTCTACGCATGCGTGGAATTCGCGGACAAACAAAGATCAAGATCCAAATGAAGATTATATATAAAGATTAGTTAATTTAAAGCACAACAATTTGTTTAGTTTGAATGTCTGTGTTTTGAGGTGTGACTGGAGTACTACAGTCTTCGGTAGTATAAGCCTGGAGGAGATTCTTAATGCAATGCCTATGTTTTAGCTGTCTCTCTACTGCCATCTAGTGCTTCTTCTTCTAATTCATTCGCGGACAAACAAAGATCAAGATCCAAATGACGATTATATATAGAGATAATATATATAATATATGACAGATAGATATAGTGGCCTGCAGGAGGCGCTCCCCAATCCTGACACAGACAGACGAAGACACAAGTTCACAAGCACAACCTAGGCTTTTAAAATTAAAGACACACTTTTTAATCAGAGTATAGCATCAAGTTAATGAAACTTCTGGGCTATTGATCTGGTCAGTTAAATAGCACAGGGGGATGTTAATCAGTTTCAGCTGCTTTGGTGATGCCCTGGTCAAGATCTGGGAGGAGATCCCCCAGGACACCATCCGTCGTCTCATTAGGAGCATGCCCCCCTGACATTGTCACGTGAGGGCTATACAAACTACCGAGTATGATTTGGAGTTGATACAATGAAATTTCTGCAAAATGGACCGCCTGCCACATCATTTTTTCCCTTTGATTTTCAGGGTGTCTTTGAATTCAGCCCTCTGTAGGTTGGTGATTTTCATTTCCATCAAATGCTGTGCCATCCTTTCATTCCTAACACATCACCATATCAGTAGAAATAGCCAGCAGGATTTTTTTTTCCCCCATTGAGATCTCATACGTTTTCAAAGTGATCCTTTAATTTTTTTGAACAGTTTTAAATTGTGAACACGCTGAACGGAGCCCCAAGGAGATGTGGCTGCTTCTCCGAAAACCCCCTCTTAAACAGTGATACAATGGGAAACAAACACAGCTTTTCATCTCCTCTTTGCGGGATCAGCTACTAGCCTGCTGCTTGCTGCCGTGCCACGTGATCTGCATCCTGTGTGGGGCTTTGAACATTTAAAAAAACACATCACAGCCTTGTCTGTCTTCCTCCGGGCATCCTCTGCTCTGGTTGGGGCTCCCGAGCCACCGCGCCTCTTTGAGGAGGAAGATTTTGTGTTCTTTTAGTCGAGGGACAGAGCTGAGGTGACCGGTTTGACAGTGCGCCCGGATCGTTCCTGAAAGAGACTTGCATTTGTTCCTGTGCAACTTTGTGACCCAAGCATGACAATATATATATATATATATATATATGTATATATATATATATATATATATATATATATATATATATATATATAATATACATACTTTTTGAGTCTGAATTGCAATCTGATTATTAGGTGATTATCTACCAAGTAACATTTGTAGTTGGTCAACCAGTCAGTAAACATCCGTCACGTCCTCTCAGTTGCGAGAAGCAGATCATAGATATGTGAAACAGTATCTGTCAAATAATACAAAGGGTACACATCACATGTTTTGCTGTTATTGGGGCTCATCATGTGTACGCACCTTTACTTCCACTGGTGGGGAACGAACCTTGGATGTCAGCACCTGAGGCGAAGCCTCTGATGCTGCACTACGGCAGCTTTTTGTCTTAAAGATAGATAGATAGATACTTTATTAATCCCAAGGGGAAATTCACACATTTAAAGTATAAGTAGAAAAACTTTGCACCCCATTGCGTGGCCCACAGGTAAGCTCCATTAGACCGGGGGAGTTGTATAATCTTATACAATTTTCACTTTCTAATAACAGATAAGCGAATCCTTGGGAACAAAATCTACAGATAGCGAGGATTTACTCTACAAGGTTATGTTTTGGAAGTGGATGTACAAGAATAGTTGCTTTCTGTCCCCATCAATGAAACACCTTGTGATGAGTCACCTTTGGTTCAAACTCTCTTTTCTCATTTAGAAAAATGATAATGGAAGCCTTTAAAGGAGGATGTTTCATATCTCATTCCTGCCTGCATTGTGTACTGTTGACATTGAAAGCTCACACAGAAGTGTTTATGGGGAGAGGCAGGTCTTCAGCTGAAATGTTTGATTCCTGCTCTCTGATTCCTGAGAGCATTTAATCCAGCCCTACAAGTAGCTCCTCCAAACTTACGGGGAAAACTTGGGGGTTGGATGTAGAATTGGCACTACAGCCACCATAAAAAATAAAATAAAACCCTCACACTGTTCCAGTGTGGTGCTGAGGTGTCAGCTGCTCCACTTGGGTCCCAATCCACGTCGTGTGGTGGGTGCTGCACCGCGCCCTCAGTGCATGCTCCCAACCTCGATATTTTAGCCAAAATACATGTTTTAATGTTGTGAGCATACAACTAAATATCTGACAAGTGGAATAAGCAGCACATGTCATTTTAATGAATGATTTTTTTCAATGGACATTTTGTTGTTATTTGCTGTTTTTCAAGCAGTTGAAGCCCATTTTATCAGTATTACAAAGGAAAAACCAATTTGAATCCTACTGTGACTGGCGTTTACTTTTTGCCTATTATGGAAAATAAAAGTAGAGCCAAATGAAACCACTTATTTTACTCTTATAAGTGAACAGCAGAATGACTCACTGGCTTTGATCAAAATAAGGGTCCAGTGCATGTGATATATCAGCAAAGACAGTTAAAGGCTCAAGCTAATGGAGGTTTCTGTCTGTTTCACCCTCTTTTAACATCCATTATTCATGTTGAAGTTTGAGAACAGATCTAGAATAGTGGGCTATATTGTATTTGTCAAAGTCCACCCACTTTCAGATTTCTCTCCTCGTTAATGTTTTGAAACCTGTTTTTTCATGTTAGAATAGTTTACTGTTCTTAATTTTGTGTTTGCCAGTCTTTGCCAAAAATTCCATACATTTACTATAATTTCTTAGTTCTCCTGATTTTAGTGACTGGAAATCTTTTACTTACCGTATATACCTGCGTTTAAATTCTCCCACGGATAAGTCAGGGTTTGATTTTACTTTATAATTTTCTGTATTTCATAATGTCGGTCGTATAAGTTGAATGTGGAAAACTCATGCTATTGGTCCAAAAGATTATGATATGCTAATACCCACCTGAGAGAGTAACTGCGGATCACACGGCCTTTATTCTCTATGTATTGTGCCTACGTGACCACACGGTAATACCCAAACTATTCTGAAGCGACGTTTGCACTGATTTGTGTTTTTTTGTATCTCACACCCTCATACACCTTTATCGTAAGAACATCACTTACCTACGATGGAGCGTTCGATCAGAAGAAAATATGAAGCTGGTTTTAAATGAAAAGTCATTGAAGTGGCGAAAGAAATTGGTAACTGCGCTGCTGCAACAAAATTAAATGCGTCTGACAAACTGATGTGAGATTGGAGGAGGCAAGAAGATGTACAAAAAAAATTTAAGTGTCGTATTTTTCAACAGGCGTATAATTTGGGGTCTAATTTTATGATCGATTTTTCAGGTTTCAAGACCCAACTTATACGCGAGTATATACGGTAATTCCAAATGAACAGTTTGCCAAGTTAAACTGAGTATGTCTAATTTGTGTAGTTTTAATAATTTTACACCATCTGAAATGCAGCAGGTTGAGTGGAGGCTGCCTCAGGTCTGCTTCATGACTGTACACCTGCATAGATTATACACAGAATGCAAGCATTAAGTGCAAATGTACGTACAGAAATTTCATTTTTTTAACACTACAGTATTCTATCTACTGTTTGCACAGGGTCTTTAATTCTTAGCAATTTACCTAAAAAATGTTAGCGATTACTAAACAATCAACATTTGTTTGGACTGCTGAAGTTTCCTTTTCTCACTAAATTAGCATTTTAATCGCTACAGCTTGATTTCACTTTAACAATGTAATTAGCTATGATTTCATTGTTTAAAAGTTTGCCATCCCAAAGAAAAAACATATCAATGGTTTTTAAAAAAACTCAGATTTTACACAAATTGGGAGGATGTCTCCAAGGTGAGTTGGTTAACCTTCTACTCATGTACTTGACAGGTGTGGCTCAATGTTTCTTTTCTTACTAATTGCGTCCAATAATTTACCTCTCATGCATGATATGTTTACTGGCCTAGAGTTACTAGGATGAACTCGGTCATCTCTTTTATGTAAACAGGCCGAGTTTATGAGCTTGCAGTCTTTTGGAATGTCCCCAGTGTTCAGTAACATCTGAAAAACACACGTTACTGGTTTGTATGTGTGTGATCTCTACATTTCTTAAGCACCCGACTATAAATATTTGATCCTAATTTATCTTTCGATATTCAACCCTTTAATCCAGACAGCACTTCTGACTCTGTCTAATCTCCAGATGACTGGGTACTCCCTTAATATTCTCTGTAGCCATTAGTAGGTTGTCAATTTTTTTCACAAGGTTAAAGTTTAAATACAATACAATTTATTTTTGTATAGCCCAAAAAAGTGAAAGTTACAAACAAAAGGTGCACTCAATGACACCAAAACAAATGAAAATCAGGGTTTCCTTACTTCAGGGACCTTTCTTGGCTATCAGAGCCTGCTTTAGTCATGAGGAAACGAGCTCTGTCCTACGGTGTGCTCTCATATTGAGTAAAATACAATACAATTTATTTTTGTATAGCCTAAAATCACACAAGAAGTACCACAATGGGCTTTAACAGACCCTGCCTCTTGGCCGCCCCCCAGCCTTGACTCTCTAAGAAGACAAGAAAAAACTCCAAAAAAAAAACCCTAGTATGGAAAAAATAGATAGATAGATAGATAGATAGATAGATAGATAGATAGATAGATAGATAGATAGATAGATAGATAGATAGATAGATAGATAGATAGATAGATAGATAGATAGATAGATAGATAGATAGATAGATAGATAGATAGATACTTTATTAATCCCGATGGGAAATTCACATTCTTCAGCAGCAGCATACTGATACAATAAATAATATTAAATTAAAGAATGATAATAATACAGGTGAAAAAAAAAAACAGACAATAACTATGTATAATGTTAAATATTAACGTTTACCCCCCCCGGTGGAATTAAAGAGTCGCATAGTTTGGGGGAGGAACGATCTCCTCAATCTGTCTGTGGAGCAGGACAGTGACAGCAGTCTGTCGCTGAAGCTGCTCTTCTGTCTGGAGATGACATTATTTAGTGGATGCAGTGGATTCTCCATAATTGATAGGAGCCTGCTGAGCGCCCTTCGCTCTGCCACAGATGTTAAACTGTCCAGCTCCATGCCAACAATAGAGCCTGCCTTCCTCACCAGTTTGTCCAGGCGTGAGGCGTCTTTCCTCTTAATGCTGCCTCCCCAGCACACCACTGCGTAGAAAAGGGCGCTCGCCACAACTGTTTGATAGAACATCTGCAGCATCTGGAAGAAACCTTGGGAAAGGCAATTCAAAGAGAGACCCCTTTGCAGGTAGGTTGGGCGTGCAGGAAGTTAATACAATACAATACACAAAACAGAACACAAGTAATCCTCAATACAATATAATAGTGGAATAGAAATATTACAAGGACAGAGCAGAATTCAACAGTAGGTGATATCGCTTAATACAATTCATATTATTATTATTTGTATAGTATTGTAATCCTCGTTTTTCTGTTATATTTTATTTCACCTTTACTCTGCCTTGGTCATTATTTTACTATTAACATACAAAAAGAGCTGTGTCAGGTCACATTGTACATTTTCTGTATTCGGAATATTGTTTTTAACCTGTGCTCTACAGTTATTTGTCTTGTATTGTTTTATGTAGGTTCTTATTATTTTGCAGTGTTTTCTAATCTCTTTGTTCACTGTAGCATAACACAGTTTTTTGGTAGGTAGGAATAAGCTTCCATATAGCTCTCTATGTAGTGTCTCTGTCACCAACAAAAGGGAGTACTGGAGTCTGAGTTTGGGTTTATTTCAACATGCATAAACTTTTCTGCAATAAACGATTGCCTCTTCACAGGTCTCTTTCAATATTTTTGCAGATCTACAAGACAATGGTAGTTTCTCCTCATCTCACACCTGTCTTCACTCCAGAGCACAGTGTACAACACATGATGAGAATATGAAGACATCAGCTTCTACATCCAAGAGTTTGAAAGCAACATTTTTGCAGAATAGTTCTCTGCCTGTTGTGGTACTTACAAGGATAGATGTGTCCAACAGTAAGCTACGTGGCTACAATAGAAATTCAGCAGCGCTGTCTGTTTGCCAAGAGCAGAGAAAAGGTTTCAGTCGCAAACATAAGCACAAAGATAAGTTGAGTTCTTCAAAACAAAAGTGGTATGATTGTTCTGAATGTGGAAAACATTTTTCTAGGAAGTGGCATCTTCAGACCCATACAAGAATCCACACTGGGGAGAAACCATACCAGTGTTCTGTGTGTGGCAAACGATTCACTCGTAATAACAGCCTTCAGATCCACACAAAACTTCACACCGGAGACAAACCATATACCTGCTCTGAATGTGGTAAAGGATTCCCTGACAGAAAGCAGTTTCAGAGACACGTTAGAGTTCACACTGGAGAGAAGCCGTATTGCTGTTCAGAATGTGGAAGAGGATTCCCATGTAGTAGCAGTCTTCACGCACACAGGAGATGTCACACTGGAGAGAAGCCACACAGTTGTACTGAATGTGGAAAACAATTCTCTCGCAGCAGCAGTCTAAAAATTCATGCAAGAATTCATACTGGAGAGAAGCCATATTGCTGTTCTGAATGTGGTAAACGATTCTCTGACAGTAGGCCATTTCAAAGACACACAAGAATTCACACTGGCGAGAAGCCGTATAGCTGTTCAGAATGTGGCAAACGGTTCTCACACAGTAACAGTCTTCAGATCCACAGAAGAATTCACACTGGAGAAAAGCCATATTGCTGTTCAGAATGTGGCAAGCAATTCTCCCAATTAAGCAATTTTCAAGATCACTCCAGAATTCACACAGGAGAGAAGCCGTATCGTTGTTCTGAATGTGGCAAAGGATTTGCCACCTGTGGGCATCTTCAGAGTCACAAAAGAATTCACACACGGGAGAAGCCATATTGTTGTAATGAGTGTGGCAAACGGTTCTCTCATGGGAGCACTTTCAAAAAACATACAAAAATCCACACTGGACAGAAGTCATTTTTTTGTGTTGCATGTGGTAAAGGATTCTTTACCACGACTGAACTTCAAACCCATACCAGGATACACACAGGCGAGAAGCCATACTGCTGTTCTAAATGTGGCAAACGATTCACAACCAGCAGCATTCTTCGTTGCCACATAAGAAGTCACACTGGAGAAAAGCCTCATTCCTGCCCTGAATGTGGCAAAGGATTCTCCGACAAAAGAAGTCTTCAGAACCATGCAAAAGTTCATACTGGAGAGCAAGAAGAAAATTAAAGATATGGTACTAATAACTGGAAATCCTGTAATACATTTTGTGAGGAACATAGTCTTCAGTAAAATCCACGTCTGACAAAGGGCAAAAATGTCTGCCCTTGAAACAGTTAAGCCTTTTAGAAGCACAAGGGCAGGGGCCACAAAACACCCAAGTTTATGTATAATATTACCAATATTTTTAACATGTCACTTTTACAACAAAACTAACCTTTGACGCTCATTTAATTGTATTTTTTTTGCCATTGATGTTGTTAATAAAATGGACAGCTTTCTTATACAACTGACTACTGTGAAACCTGCTGTGAACACACATAACAATAATACCCGCACAATGCCTGAAACTATGAAACAGGCCAAGCCACCAACCACTGAAATGTGAAAGTTACATTGACATTGAAATACAAATGCATGCTGATAAAATATCCCAACTGTATTACAAAGCCTAACAAGACTTCTGTCATCGTAGTGCCAGTGCTGCTAGTGATATTGACAGGACCGTGAAAACCAAAAATAAATAAATAAATATATATACAGTATGTGTGTGTGTGTATATATATATATATATATATATATATATATATATTTCTATATATATCTATATATATATCTATATATATATATGTATATATATCTATATATATCTCTCTCTCTCTCTCTCTCTCTCTCTCTCTATATATATATATATATATATATATATATATATATCTATATATATATTTCTATATATATATATATATATATATATATATATATCTATATATATATTTCTATATATATATATATAGATATATATGTGCCTTCCTGGATCCATTTCATGAAGTTTCACATGTCTGCATATGAAAAGAGGTGGTTAATTTCTCTGGTGATGGTATATGAATGGGTTCATTTATGTCAGGAAACCAGATTGGAAACTGGGTCTCAAAACTGTAAGTCAAGTGGTCCTCAAAGTGATATTCATTGTATCAGAGTAAAGTACTTTTAGGTTGCAAATATACATCCATCTGTTATATAGGTATAGGTATTCCTAACTGCATAGGTTCATGGGAGTAGATCTAAAACTACCCCCATGGAGAAAACCATCCTACTTTCTTGCTTATGCCTACTATTGCTTCATTAAGCTTGCTGTGTGTGGGCAGGTGGAGAAGATTCATAATAAGCAAGTGAGAACTTAATTAAAAAAGAAATCAGTATTTATATCTCCTGCACAGTTGTTTTTATGCTCCCTTCCAACTCCATTCTTTTCCTTCCTTTAATAAGCTTAATGCTACTTCTTCTTCTTGATAGTTTATACACATGACAAGGCACACACTACAACAGCGTTTCTCAAGTGCCATTGTGGTGGGCTGCATTTGCTTCATGTTTTTGTTCCAGCCTGGTTTCAAAGTCAGCTAATGCTCAGGAAACATTTTTGTGCTTAATTTTAGCTATTGCTTTTATTTAAGTTGGCCAAACTCCTAATTGCTTATTATAGTCTTAATCCACTGCATCCCTTATTTATAGTTGCTGCCTTTTTTTCTTAACTAACTGCCAATTAACAATGAGGTTCAAATGACTGAGGAACCAGAAGGCCACCCTCTGACTCAGTGCATCTCAACTTTGGTCATGGGGCCCCTCTTCGGCTGCCCATCCAACTTCTGTTTCTAATTGAACTCATTCCTTAATTATGTGAGCTGTTATTTCTCAGGTTCTATGTTTTGCTGTCCATTCAAAAATTACAAAACTAGGCTTACTCAATTTTTATGCCTAACTACAGCCTGCAAATACCTATGATATGTAGGTCAGGTAATTCCCACCACATCAGTCACAAAACACCCTTTCAATCCAATATAAAAAAAACAAAACGTAACCATTGTGTAATGTGATGGGCGTTTTATGATGTAGGGGCATTGCTTGACTGACCTCATAGGTGCTGTGGTCTGCAATTACACTCAGTTGTGAATATCTTATTTGGCAGCAGTGGCACCCCTAGGTGGAAAATTTGGTAACACAACCCTTTCCATTTTTTCAGTGTTTCTAGTATATATATCCATCCATCCATCCATTTTCCAACCCGCTGAATCCGAACACAGGGTCACGGGGGTCTGCTGGAGCCAATCCCAGCCAACACAGGGCGCAAGGCAGGAAACAATCCGGGGCAGGGTGCCAGCCCACCACAGGGCAAACACACACCAGGCACACACTAGGGACAATTTAGGATCAACAGTGCACCTAACCTGCATGTTTTTGGACTGTGAGAGGAAACGAGTACCCAGAGGAAACCAGAGCAAACCAAGGTCTCCTTATTGTGCCACCATGCTGTCCATATGTACTGTATATATATATATATATATATATATATATATATATATATATATATATAATATACAGAGAGAGAGGTTAGGAGCACACGCTGATACAGCTCATTACCACCACCACCACATGATAAACCACCTCAGGATCCCAGATTAGGACCCGAGTGCAGCCATACAATGGGTGACACCTCAGCACCACACTAGTTCAGATGGAATGGAACAGTGGGAGGTTTTAATGGTTGCTGAAGGGCCATTTCTGCCACCAACCCCCAGGTTTTCCCCTGCAGGTTGAAGAGCCTACATGCAGGGCTGGATGCAGATTAACGTCATACCCAGGACGGAGCAATTGCAGGTTAATGGCCTTAGTCAAAGCCCAACAGAGCAGAGTCCCTTTTGGCATTCATGGGATTCAAACCGGAAACCTTCCAATTGCCAGTGCAGATCCCTAGCCTCAGAGCCACCACTCCACATATATATATGTGTATATATACACAGTGGAACCTCGGTTCACGACCATAATTTGTTCCAAAAAATTCGTAAACCGATTTGGTCATGAACCAAAGCAATTTCCTTCATAGGATTGTATGTAAATACAATTAATCCGTTCCAGACCATACAAACTGTATGTAAATATATTTTTTTTTAAGTTTTTTAGCACAAATATAGTTAATTAAACCATAGAATGCACAGTGTAATAGTAAACTAAATGTAAAAACATTGAAAAACACTGAGAAAACCTTGAAGAACAGAGAAAACTAACATTGCAATAGTTTGGGCTATAGCGCTAGCAACCGCTGGCTAAAAACACTTTTTTAAATGAGTTTTAAGCACAGGAAAAAAAAATGAACATTTGAAAAAATCTGTAATTTAATAAACCACCAAGCAAAGTAACATTGCAACAATACACACTACGAACCGATCGCTGTAAACAGAAGTGAAAACAAAATCAAGCCCAGTGCATTCTTTAACTGCCTTCCTACCTTAAGCGTCCAGCCCCCTCTCTCTCGCGCTGCCTGTGTGTGTGTGCGCGTCTCTCTCTCACGCTGCCTGTGTGTGTGTGCGCGTCTCTCTCTCACGCTGCCTGTGTGTGTGTGTGCGTCTCTCTCTCGCGCATGCTGCCTGTGTCTGTGTGCGTCTCTCTTTCGCATGCACGCTGCCTGTGTGTGCGCTCGCGTCTCTCTCTCGCGCGCGCACGCACACGCTGCCTGTGTGTGTGCATCTGTATCTCGCACGTGCTGCCTGTGTGTGTGTCGCGCTCTCTCGTTCTCTCTCTTGCTCGCTGCACAGGAAATGCACAGGGAGAGACTGAACACGTACAAACCGAAAGGGAAACTGGCTTGTTCGTATACCGAGTGTGTGGTCGTGAACCAAGGCAAAAGTTTGGCGAACTTTTTGGGCGTAAACCGATTTGTACGTGTACCAAGACATTCGTGAACTGAGGTTTCACTGTATATATATATATATATATATATATATATATATATATACATACAGTGGGTATAGAAAAGAATCGCCCCCTTTGAAATATTTCCATTTTTTTTGCTTTACAGCCTTAAATGAAAACATACAAACCAATATTTTTTCCACCTTTACTTACTCATTGCAATTGTGGTATAGCGGGCCACAGCTCCCGTTAAAAGGGCCACTTTTACAATAAATAATCGCCGCACTCGCAACTTAAGAGGGGCGTGTGGTGGTGTGTGGCCGAAGCGGTTCCTGGGGAGTTTGTGATGTGGGCATTTCTCACCTAAGTGCACAGGTGAGAGACGGTCCGCATCCGTAATTGTTCCCAGGAGTTGCCGATTGCCACGACTGCCACATCCTCTTCATAAATAGAAGCGCGAGTCGGCTAGGGGGAGGAAAGATTAAAGAAAGAAATGGAGGTTGCAGGAGTATGGAGGAAGTAAGATGGCAGGAAGCAGCAGCAGCAGGAGGAGGAGGAGGAGAAAGCCAGTGCAGGAGATCGAGCGAATGCAGCTGAGCAGGGAGCTTGGGTGTTTGGCCAACACCCGAGGAGCAGAGGCACTGGTCGCTCCCACTGAGTTTATTTTGAAGAGCGGGAGTGACCGGAAGGCGGATGACTTTCTGCGTAAAGCCGCAGGAGTTGGGACTTGGGATGTACATTCCCCAGTGTGGGTGCCCTGGTCGCTGTGGAACCCAAGTCGCTGTTTGGAGGAGCCTACCGGAGCCAGGGGTCGGTGAGGTGATCCAATCAGCTGAAGCAGGCAAAGCAGGTCAGCTGCAGCTAGGGTGACTCCCTTGTTGCGGGGCCCTTTTGGGAGAAGCAGGGGAGCCGCTAGCAGTAGTAGAAGGATGCACTGGATTTTTAAAAGGATAGCTTCCATCCGTTATTTTAACCTCTTTGTTTTAAAGATTTTTTCTAATGGATTTTAACCTCCACTTCAGCACTGGTTTTATGGATTATTTATTTAAAGATTCGAATGCACTACAATAATTATGTGGACACATTGTTTTGTTTTATTGAGTTATAATAAAAGCACTTGGCACTTTTGTTACACCATCCCGTTGCTCTATTTGTTGTTCCTCACTGCCGAGCTCATCGGTGACATTACCGACGGTGTAGGGTTCAAGGGCTCCAGAAGCTAAATGGGAGTATGCAGCGAACCTGCATCATCACAGCAATCTATAATAACCAAGTGAAGATATCACAGCTACAGTTCAGAAGAATTTAAAAAAATAAAAAACAAGAAATCCTGAGATTAATAAAAGATCCCCCCCCCCCCCCCCCCCCCCCAACACAACTCAATCAGGTGTAAGTGCCCACCATTTCCATTGCAGACCACGGTTACTGGCGTCCTTCCACCTGTGATCAGTTGTAATCCGTGTGATTAGTGAAGCTGTTCCTGGAGCATTCATTCCCTTGCTTGGTAGTGCAACTGACAGCAAACAACTGACTATGGGTGGCAAGCAACTTTCAAAAGATCTCAGGGATAGAGTTGTGGACAGACATAAGGCAGGAGATGGATACAAAACAATCTCAAAGGCTTCATCAATCCCAAGGAACTCAGTAAAGTCCATAATAAAGAAGTGGCAAGTGTTTGGTACCACTAGGACCCTCCCTGGATCCGGCTGTCCCTCCAAACTGGATGGAAGAGCAAGGAGGAAACTGGTAAGAGAGGCTACCAAGAGCCCAATGGCCACTTTGAAGGAGTTACAGGATTTGATGGCAGAGAGTAGTCATTGTGTGCAGGTGACAACAATTTCACAAGAGCTCCACAATTGTGGCTTGTTCAGGAGGATCGCAAAGAAAAAGCCACTTCTCAAGAAAGGCCACATTAAGGCTCATTTGAGCTTTGCCAGAATGCACCTTGAAGATTCTGATGCCAAGTGGAAAAAGGTCTTATGGTCAGATGAGACCAAAATCAAACTATTTGGCCTCAATACCAAACAGTACACCAATGCAGCTCACCATCCACAACACACCATACCTACAGTAAAGCATGGAGGGGGCAGCATCCTGTTGTGGGGGTGTTTCTCTGCTGGAGGGCCTGAGGCTCTCATTTGGGTAGAAGGGAAAATGGATGGGGCAAAATACCATCAAATTCTTGAGGAAAACCTGCTACCCTCTGCCAGAAAGTTGAAGATGGGCAGAATGTTCACCTGTGAACACCACAACGACCTGAAGCACACAGCAAAATTGACCACACAGTGGCTGAAGGAGAAATATATGTACAGTATATAAAAATTTTTTAAAAACCACGCTTATATTAAGTTAAAAAGTGTACTAAAAAGTTAAAAAAATTATATATTTTTAGTCTTGGGTTTGTTTTAGTATAATTTTGTAATCAATATTATAACACTTCCTTTAATATTTCTATTCATTACTAGCGCTATCTATTGTTGAAATCTTGAACTATTCCTCATATGAAAATTTAATTTCTTAATTAACATGGATTAATTGATCAATTAGTGAAACTGATGTCCTTACATTGATGGATTGAAGGCCAGAAGTCCACATGACTGTCATCATCAAATTCTTCCATGTGAACCCTGAATACCATGAGGACGGATTGAGGTCATTTATGTTAGGTGGAATGCCTAGGGGGGGCTGGGCGGTCTCGTAGCCTGGAACCCCTGCAGATTTTATTTTTTCTACAGCCGTCTGGAGTTTTTTTTTTGTTTGTTTTTTCTGTCCTCCCTGGCCATCAGAGATTACTTTTATTCTACAGTATGTTAATTAGTGTTCCCTAATTTTAATTATTTAGTTTGTCTTTTTTCTCTTTCTTCATCATGTAAAGCACTTTGAGCTACATTGTTTGTATGAAAATGTGCTATATAAATAAATGTTGTTGTTGTTGTAACCGATCGACATTTTTGGAGTTACAGTGATCCCCCTGCGTATTGCAGAAGTTACGTTCCAGACCCACCTGCGATTGGTGAAAATCCACGATATAGAAAGACCAAATAAATAAACATTTGTTTTATAGTTAAGCCTTAAAATACCTCTCCCACACGCTTTAAACACATGTAAACTTATTAAAACACACCTTGTAAACACATATGATATGTGAATGTCGGGCTAAGGATATGAGTAACATCTCTGTATTATAAAACATTTTAACATCATGCAAGACAAGGCAGTGAGACAGAAGGACAGCTGCTGTACAGGCTTTTAAATGATTGACGTGCAAAGTGACAAGCAGAATAAGCATCTTGGCAGAAGCAGCACAAGGGCAGCACAAAGTCCACTTCTCCTTAGCGTGCATTCAGCTCCCCCTCTTCATAACGTGAAGTGGCAGGAGCTTAGCGTGCCTCCTTGAGCAAAGTCCATTCTGCTTAGAGTGTGTTCAGCTAACCCCCTTCACAAAGCGAGCGGCAGAGACGCGAAGTGGCAAAAGGACAGCTGCTGTACAGGCTTTTAAGTGATTGACGCTAAGTGTGACAAGCACAACACACATCTGGCCAGCAGCAGCAGCAAGACATCAGCTGAACCGATCACATCTCTTTAGAGTGCGTTCAGACCTCCCCCTTCACAACGCGAGCAGCGTTCTAAGTGCCACGAGAAAGAGATTTAACCAGGAAATAAAGGACAAATATTGTTTTTACAAAAGTTTTAAAGTAAAAATGAAAATAATGCATATGTAACAATTCCCATGAAAATAACAATCTCTTTAAATTGTTTATCCGGTAAACCAAACCCAAGGGTGGGCAAGCGAAGTGAGCAGGGGGGCAGAGCCCCCTAGTAATAATAATAGTATTAATAAATCCGCGATGTAGCGGGGGCGCAATAACTGAACCGCGATATAGCGGGGGATCACTGTAATTCATTTGACTTCATCGTTTGTCGGTGCTAGGATTGCCCGTCTACTCATTTCTTCTGTTGATAACCCTTTGTGATGAAATTCTTTAATAAGATTTGGACATAATATGTCTTCTTTAATCGGGAACTTAAAGTGAGGAAAACGTAAAAATGTATAAGAGCTGAGTGTGCAGGAACTGTGTCTGACAAAAGCATTCACACCAATGAGAGGTGAGAGGACTATAGTTCTTGTTTGAAAATGGACATTGGAACCCTCAATAATGACTACATGCGCCATGATTCTAACTGGTTTGAATGCCATCATCACTGAATGACTTGAGAGCACATTATGAACAAAAATGTATGTAAGTATGAAACTGTAAAAAATAACAAACCTTGTACAATCATAGATTAAGACACATGGTGCTTAGTTATGATATATTGGCCAAGATAATGCAGTCTGTACTACGGCTCACAGAGCTGTTTACAAAAGGTGAGCTTTTACATACAAGCTGACCTGTGCTGTTGACACAATCGTCAGAACATACCTAATAAATGAGATTTTCAGTGGAATAAATGAGGGCACAAGCCTTTCTTTCAAAATTTCAGCTAGGCTGTACTCTAACTCACAAATAGTTTGCAAGTATCAGTGCCCATGTAGAGTGTGGTGCAACCACATTTTTAAATCTTTGTAGTCTCCAAACATTGGCTATTTCATCGTGTTTGCCCGTGCTTTCGTTTATTTCTTCTTTCCTCGCATTCACAATTCTCACAATTGGCTGAACTCCATACTTGTCTCTTGGTTCCTTTTTACACTTGCTGCAACCTCGGAAGAGCATAAAATAACACTCCACAGGTCTATACTATCGATCCCCAATCTGCCATGGTCTTGTAAAAAAAGTAACTGGCCCTTCATATCCCATTAGGGGGTTAACCACAGGCGTCAGTTGATGTGACAGGCACAACTTCAAATCCTTTTGTTGATTTTGCTGATGACACTTATTAGTTTACTATTTATTATAAGGGTTTAGTTTTCTTTACAAAATAGCCAAAAATGGCCTAAAACTGAGGGGTTTGGGGTCCAGAGAGCCAAAAATAGGGTAGAACCCATAAAAGGCTCAATGTCTTGCATAACTAGACATCAAGACGAGTTGAACGGTAGATCATAGGTGGGGGGTTTTCTTGTAGCGGTGAGTCAGGAGGTGTCGGACCAGGAAAAAAAAAAAACAAATAAACTGGTAATTTCAAAGCGTTCATAAATATTGAATTGGCATTAAAGAGCTGCCATTTTTAAAGAGTGTGTTTATTTCTTATTATGTACGTGTGTGTGTGTGTGTATATATATATATATATATATATATATATATATATATATATATCTCCTCTTTAATAAAATCCCTGTGTGCGTCTATGTGTCCGTGTGTGTGTGTCTTCTGGTGAAGTGCGCATGCGCGGGGCACGGTGCGACGCTTCAAAGGCCGCCTGACGCGTCACACAAGACAGAGAGGGCGGGACCTATAAAATATTGCGTGGCTGATCCAATCGGATTTTGGTAAATGAGGTAAGACCTAAAACATAACGCACGAAAAATCCAATCGGGTTCTGAGACGTAGAGACCAGCTTCCCCAAAGAGGTGGGATTAGTGTTTGTTGTTCATTCTGAGGATGTCACATTTGCAATTAACAAACTTGGCCCGGTAAAGTGTAAAGTGTTTTCCTAAATATACGAATTTTCATGATATTACAATAGGATGACTTTTTAAAGTAGATTTATTTTTGCACACATAAAATCAGTTGCTGGGGAGACACCATACATACAATAATCAGCTGCACACCAGCACAGATTAAAATGCTTGCTGGAGAGACATATTACTGTGAGAGAAAATTAAAGGCACACAATACAGTGACGCATATTACAGCCACATACAAGCCAGTATTACTGAAACAGAAAATAGACGGTCCTTTGCCATTTAATATAGACTGTTCCTACTAATGCTTATGCAGTACTATTCTAGCGCCTGTTATTGTAACGGGCTTAATGTCTAGTGTATATATTATATATATTCACGGCATTTGTAGTCTGAATCACAATCTGATTGTATGGGTGGTTACCTACCAGGTAACGCTTGTGGTTGGTCAGCAAGTCGGCTAACATCCGTCACGATGCCCTCAGTTGTGAGAAGCAGATCATAGAATGGTTGAAATAGTTTACTGTCAAATAATGCAAAGAGTACGCGACACGTGTTTCGCCCTAATTCTGGGCTCACCACCCATACAATCAGATTGTGATTCAGACTACGAATGCCGTGAATGTAATTATCCCGATCTACATGCTGTCAAATAAACAAACCACACGCCGTGGCGAAACGTTAGGGGCTTCGCCGTTACAACGAATATCTTTACAACAAAATTTTCATTACAATGAAGTATTTTTATTGTCCCCACAGCTTCCCCATATGACACAGGTCTATAGAAATCTCGTCACAATGAAATACATTCAGCAGATACTTTCATTACAACAAAGTGACCTTTAAATTCCTGAATGAATCATCCACAGAGCAGTTAATTCTATGGTTGCAGCTCAGTTGTGCACAACGATCCCCAAACAGAAACACTATAAAAAATTTCTTTCTTCGAACTTTGCTCGTACTGCTTGTTTTTTTGCTGTTTTTGTTTTTGGTGGTTTTCAGTGATACTTTTTCCTTATTGCTCATCGACATTTGAAAAACATCCATTGGAATTTAACTCATTGTCACCCTCCTATAGAAATGGCAGACACGAAAAAACGATAACAGTTCATATTAGTTTATAGTTCATAAAAGTTTACATTTTTGCAGCTCTCGATTGCGGCAAAAATAAAAAAGATGTTGCCAGTGAATTTGGAATTTCGCCATCAACATTGTCAGCTTTCTTGAAAGACTGAGCAAAAAAAGAAGAAAAATCTCGGATTGCAAACATATGCGAACTGCTGCATTTGAAGACGCTGAAAAAGCTGTTTTTATGTGGTTCAGTGATGCTTGTTCAAGAAACATTCCTATTAATGCGGCACTGATTCAAGAAAATGTGAGGTTTGTAAACTCTCTTGGGACCTCCGCCAACAGGACAACACGCCGAAGAGCGTCTCTGAAGTGCGATCACAGCGTCTGTGGAAGTCTGTTTATATGTTGCCAGAGCAACAGCAGGCTCACAGCTCTGCTGCATCTCTCCACCAAAACAAACAGAAAAGATCTCAATGGGTAATGCAAGGAACATTGTAAATGCAGGGAACAGTATTACTTGACCACTAAACTGGCCACGGCCCTGTCTGACTGCTGTGTCTGTGTATAGCAGAGTGGCAGATCACATAACAATAAATAACCGTGCTGTTCCTGTTTCAAGCTGAATAAAGCTGGTTTTGCTAAAGTGCTGAGTCTCAGCCTCAAGCCTCATGTTTTGGGGTGTAAGACACGGACTTATAGCGCGACCATGATCTTTTAGGATTCGCTTCTGTGAAACTTCACTGCAGCACTGTGATCCTGCTGTTGCCCTGCCCCGGCAACGGACAAACAATCTTCCACAGATGCGGCAATCATTCTTCGGGACGCATTTCAGTGTGTCGCCCCATTGGGTGGGTAGGGGGAGGGGTCCCACAAGAGTTCAGAAACCTCACAATATGAAGAAGAAGAAAAGTATAATTCGGCTTCTGATTGATAACTGTGCTGCCCACAACATGCTTCCACATTTAGATAATGTTTGCGTTGAATTCCTCCAACCCAATTGCACAGAAGTGCTTCAGCCATTGGGTTTGGGCGTCATTCACACCCTGAAAGTGTATTGTCGCAAGGAAATGCTGAGAAAAATTCTCATCAGCATAACTTGTAGGCAGGAGGAGATTAAAATTAATGCAAATGAATCTATTGAAATGATTTCAAACTCCTGGACACAACTTAAAGAAAGCACTATAGTGACAAATACAGAATCTCATTACTATGAAATTTTCATTACAACAAAATACTTTTTAGGTCCCTGGCAGTTTGTTTTAATGGAATTTTACCTGTGTGTGTGTGTGTTTGTGTGTGTGTGTGTGTATATATATATATATATATATATATATATATATATATATATATATATACTGTATATATAGAGGGCTTGCCCCTTGTTCACTTCGCTCATCAACTGAACTCCCCCCAAAAGCTCCTGTGATATTTGCACCAGCCTTTTCGCATCTTTGTTGCTAGCGTATGTGGATTTAATTTTCAGCAAACAACAAATCTTTTAATTCTCACGGATACACCTCTTCATTGAGAAGAAGCACTACTTTTCCCTGATCTACAAGTCACCTATGCCCATATATTCAATCTCTTTTTGGTGTTCCGTTATTTCACCGAGTAATAATTTTTCTTTGTTAGCGCTAATACGATCTTTACTATCATTTTTTGAGACTTTCAAATTTTAATACTTTCATAATCTATAACCTGCTCTGCATGGGTATTGCGCCAATGTTTTTGAACCTCTTTATGACGTTCTACTTTGTCATCTACTCTTTGTCTTTTATTTCTGGTCTGGTCTTGAAAGTATCTCTCTGTAAAAGTCACATTTCGTACCAGGATTTTTTTTTATTATACTAAAAAGATATATACTAGCTGTGTAAGCCGGTGCTGTAAAAAGCATGAGGTCCTAACTATTGAAATCGTCAGAAAAAAAATTGAAATGTCAGGTAATTGAAAGTTTCTTCGAAGGTTTCCTTTTGCCAAGGTGCTCGCCTCACTTCTGTATTAGCCGCTAAGTGAGCAACTCTTTCTTCGGAGGTTTCGTTTTACTGACGTGCTGGTCTCACTTGCGTATCCTTGGAGGTGGAGCCCTTACCCCGACTCCATCTCTCACTTCTGGGCCGGACAGACAGACACACACACACACACACACACTTCCACGTGTAGACGTTTATATATACAATAATCGCATATCTTCCAGGTATTAGGCAATTCTAAATATTTTTTTTCTTCCATTTACTAATACCTTCCATGTTTTTGTGGTATGACATGGTGACACTCTCCGACGCTGCCAGTTGGAGTTTTTGTTTTCTCTCCAGCTCTGTCTCCAGCTGACTATAGCACGTATCATTAGTTTTACTATCATAATCATCAAAGGCATACAAAGTATTTGATTTAAACTGAAACATATTTTGATAATCTGTTTTACGTGTTCTGTCATTTTATCTTTGTAATTGTCATGCTTTTAAAAAAGTACGTTGAGATACACGTTTATGAGAAAATGTACTATAGAAATACATCTTGTTGTCATCACTAAACTTCCCATGGGCTCACCACCTATGGGAGGGGCCAAGGAAGTCCGGTGCAGTGTGAGTTGGGTGGTGGCCGAAGGCGGGGACCTTGGCGGTCCGATCCTCGGCTACAGAAGCTGGCTCTTGGGACGTGGAATGTCACCTCTCTGAAGGGGAAGGAGCCTGAGCTTGTGCGTGTCAGGTTGAAAGGTTCCGGCTAGATATAGTTGGACTCTGGAACCAATCTCCTTGAGAGGGGCTGGACTCTGTACCACTCTGGAGTTGCCCCCGGTGAGAGGCGCTGAGCGGGTGTGGGTATACTTATTGCCCCCCGACTTGGAGCCTATACATTGGGGTTTACCCCGGTGGACGAGAGGGTAGCCTCCCTTCGCCTTCGGGTGGGGGGACGAGTCCTAACTGTTGTTTGTGCGTATGCACCTAACAGCAGTTCGGAGTACCCACCCTTTTTGGAGTCCCTGGAGGGGGTGCTAGAGGGCATACCTTCTGGGGACTCCCTCGTACTGCTGGGAGACTTCAATGCTCACGTGGGCAATGACAGTGAAACCTGGAAGGGCGTGGTTGGGAGAAATGGCCCCCCGATCTGAACCCGAGTGGTATTTTGTTATTGGACTTCTGTGCTCATCACGGATTGTCCATAACAAACACCATGTTCAAGCATAGGGGTGTTCATATGTGCACTGGGCACCAGGACACCCTAGTTCTCAGTTCAATGATCGACTTTGTGGTTGTGTCGTCGGACTTGCGGCCACATGTCTTGGACACTCGGGTGAAGAGAGGGGCGGAGCTGTCAACTGATCACCACCTGGTGGTGAGTTGGCTTCGATGGTGGGGGAGGATGCCGGTCAGGCCTGGTAGGCCCAAACGTGTTGTGAGGGTCTACTGGGAACGTCTGGCAGAGCCCCCTGTCAGAAGTAGCTTCAACTCCCATCTCCGGCAGAATCTTCGACCATGTCCCGAGGGAGATGGGGGACATTGAGTCCGAATGGGCCATGTTCCGTGCTTCTATTGTTGAGGCGGCTGACCGGAGCTGTGGCCATAAGGTGGTCGGTGCCTGTCGTGGCGGCAATCCCCGAACCTGTTGGTGGACACCAGCGGTGAGGGATGCTGTCAAGCTGAAGAAGGAGTCCTACCAGTCCCTTTTGTCCTGTGGGACTCTGGAGGCAGCTAATAGGTACTGGCAGGTCAAGCGGAATGCGGCTTTGGTGGTTGCTGAGGCAAAAACTCGGGCGTGGGAGGAGTTTGGGTAGGCCATGGAGAACGACTTTCGGACGGCTTCGAGGAGATTCTGGTCCACCGTCCAGCGTCCCAGGAGGGGGAAGCAGTGCAGTGTCAACACTGCATATGGTGGGGATGGTGCGCTGCTGACCTCGACTCGGGACGTTGTGGGTCGGTGGGGGGAGTACTTCGAAGACCTCCTCAATCCCACTAACATGCCTTCCAGTGAGGAAGCAGAGCCTGGGGACTCGGAGGTGGGCTCCCCCATCTCTGGGACTGAGGTCACCGAGGTGGTCAAAAAACTCCTTGGTGGCAGGGCCCCGGGGGTGGATGAGATACGTCCGGAGTTCCTCAAGGCTCTGGATGTTGTAGGGCTGTCTTGGCTGACACGTCTCTGCAACATCGCATGGACATCAGGGACAGTGCCTCTGGATTGGCAGACTGGGGTGGTGGTCCCCCTCTTTAAGAAAGGGGACCGGAGGGTGTGTTCCAACTACAGAGGGATCACACTCCTCAACCTCCCTGGAAAAGTCTATTCGGGGGTTCTGGAGAGGAGGGTCCGTCGAATAGTCGAACCTCGGATTCAGGAAGAACAGTGTGGTTTTCATCCTGGTCGCGGAACAGTGGACCAGCTCTACACCCTTAGCAGAGTCCTGGAGGGTGCATGGGAGTTCGCCCAACCAGTCTACATGTGTTTTGTGGACTTGGAAAAGGCATTCTACCGTGTCCCTCGGGGAATCCTGTGGGGGGTGCTCCGGGAGTATGGGGTACCGGACCCCCTGATAAGGGCTGTTCAGTCCCTGTACGATCGGTGTCAGAGCTTGGTCCGCATTGCCGGCAGTAAGTCGAACCCGTTTCCAGTGAGAGTTGGACTCCGCCAGGGCTGCCCTTTGTCACCGATTCTGTTCATAACTTTTATGGACAGAATTTCTAGGCGCAGCCAGGGCGTTGAGGGGGTCCGGTTTGGTGGGCTCAGGATTGGGTCACTGCTTTTTGCAGATGATGTTGTCCTGTTTGCTTCATCAGGCCGTGATCTTCAGCTCTCTCTGGATCGGTTCGCAGCTGAGTGTGAAGCGGCTGGGATGAGAATCAGCACCTCCAAATCCGAAACCATGGCCCTCAGCCGGAAAAGGGTGGAGTGCTCTCTCAGGGTTGGTAGCGAGATCCTGCCTCAAGTGGAGGAGTTCAAGTATCTCGGGGTCTTGTTCACGAGTGAGGGAAGAATGGCGCGTGAGATCGACAGGCGGATCGGTGCGGCGTCCGCAGTGATGTGGGCTCTGCATCGGTCTGTCGTGGTGAAAAAGGAGCTGAGCCGTAAGGCAAAGCTCTCAATTTACCAGTCGATCTATGTTCCTACCCTCACCTATGGTCATGAGCTATGGGTAGTGACCGAAAGAACGAGATCGCGAATACAAGCGGCTGAAATGAGTTTCCTCCGCAGGGTGTCTGGGCTCTCCCTTAAAGATAGGGTGAGAAGCTCAGTCATCCGGGAGGGGCTCAGAGTAGAGCCGCTGCTCCTCCGCATCGAGAGGAGTCAGATGAGCTGGCTCAAGCATCTGATTACGATGCCTCCTGGACGCCTCCCTGGTGAGGTGTTCCAGGCACGTCCAACCGGAGGAGGCCCCGAGGAAATCCCAGGACACGCTGGAGGGACTATGTCTCCCGGCTGGCCTGGGAACGCCTCGGGATTCTCCCGGAAGAGCTAGAAGAAGTGGTCGGGGAGAGGGAAGTCTGGGCATCTCTGCTCAAGCTGCTGTCCCCGCGACCCGACCTCGGATAAGCGGAAGAAAATGGATGGATGGATGGATGGATGGATGTCATCACTAAGGAGTAATCACTGAGAAGATCGTTCCTCCACCACACTATGCGACTCTTCAATTCCACCCGGGGGATTGGTAAACGTTAACATTATACAAAGTTACTGTCTGTTATACCTGCATTTTTATCACTCTTTAATTTAATATTGTTTTTTATCAGTATGCTGCTGCTGCTGGAGTATGTGAATTTCCCCTTGGGGATTAATAAAGTATCTATCTATCTATCATATTGTAACGGCGCTGACAGGTGTATCAGTCTGGGGATGACGGCATCAGTGATATGAGTCATATACACTATGATCTGCCACTCCATCGTGCGAATGAGAAGCTTCAGTGCCACACACGGGGAGCCCAGAAAAAGGACGAGACTGCCACTGTCACATGGACCGCGAGTGTAATGTGCTCAAAGCGAGTGGTCCTTCTAAGAACAGAAAGCTACTTAAGAGAGCAATTAAATAAGCAAGAAATCACCATTAAGCGTTTTCTTTCTTTTTCCTAATAGCATGTCGTTTATTCCACTATCATTCTAAACTTTTCACATATAGGTTTTGTTTTGTGGCTTATATTTCTTCTACACGTTTCTTTTTGCTCCTGTCAGTGCTCAGTTAAAAAAAAAAACACTGAACAGAAGAGCGGAGGATGGTGACGTCATCAAGAGCGACGTAAACAGGCGGCGAGACGGTTCGCTTCTCCCGAGAAGGGAAGTAGAGACGCTGATCTCTGTTAGACTGTGTCTCTATGAAAGAGAGGAAAGGGTAAGTAATTTAATTTTCAGCAGAATATGCCAAATGAATGACATCGTAGCACCAGAAACGTCGAGCGGTTCGAACTTAATCGTGCCCCCCTCCCCCCGTCCTCTCTCGTGGTTATGGCTGACTTCATGACTCCTACTTTTATCTCCGAGATCTTGCTCTGGGTATCCAGTGCATGTTTTCTGCACGTGCCTCTGGTGTTTGACCTCGGGGTGCTGATGCCCTCTTTTTATAAACGATACGGCCTGCTGGGGTTCCTGTTGTCTTAATCTATCGGCGTCTTCCTCATTTGGGGAGGGTGCCAAGCTGCGGCGAGACGCGGCGGTGTTCGCTGTTGACTCCATACTGATGTCGAGTGCGGTGTGTTCCACTTGCCCGCTCCGCTCGATTTTTTCAGAGCCCGCGTCGTACTTCACGTTCGTTGTCAACTCCCAAGTTCAAGCCGAAAGCGCTCAGAGCCCAATGCTGTCAATGCTCGGCTGTATCCAGTGGTCACTGACAGAGCGGAGTATTGAAACCAGTGCGGAATGGAGGGTATCCTGCGTACAACTTTACATTGATTTTTGTTTGTTTGTGCAGGACGAACATGTAATGATTAACGTTGAGTCAACCATACAGGGGAAGGTTACAAACTGGAACGGGGGCAGACGCTGCAGTGCCTCCAGAGCATGGATGCTAAACCCCGATGCTGGAGGGCTGCAGGTTGCTTTTCCACTTGGATGGGACTTCCTATGAGACATTGCTGCCATCTACTGCATACATAGATTTGTGCGATTTCCTCGAATTCTTTCTATTGTATTTTTTGTTCCTTTTTATAAATCGTTTTACTTTACTGTACCTTTAAAATATTACATTTTTAATAAAATATATTAGCCACAATTATCCTTATAATATTCCCTGATGTACTAAAAATTTTTTTTTTTTTGGTAACCAAACCTGTGTCTTAGGTTTAAGACTGAGCGTCAGAAACTTTCACAATAATACAGAATGAAGTGCCGGTAAGTTTTCTTTTTTTCCCCTAAGCTGCAGGCGGTCCCCATCCATTTAAACACCGATTTAACCCAAAATGTCCCAGTCAAAGTTCCTTAATCGTCATTCTCTCTATCCTTGAATAATTTGTAAAGTGAACTACACCCTTGACCAATTAGATTTAAATGATGCACAGTGGAAATAGAAGGTATTCCGACCCCTTCACTTTCTGCACACTTGTTTGTGTTGTTAATTTAATTTTAAATGGATACATTTGCCATTTTTGCCAATCAATCTACACTCAATAACCCATAATGCCAAAGTGAAAAACTTGTTTTAATTTTGTTTTGCATATTTATTAAAAATTTAAACCTGTCAGTGTTGCTCTTTCCCTTTCATTTATAATTATCCTTTTCATCACATTCTTAATTTTGCTTTTAACCCTAAAGAAAAATTCAAAATCTACTTGTTTTTTTTTTCTCAGTGCCGTTCTTGCCCATTTGCCAGCTCTCTCATTACCTAGTAATCCTTTGTGTCCTGGAATCCATATTCGTTTCACTAGTATGCTATTCATATAAAATCCGGTTAACCGGTTTTCTTTCAAAAATGAAATCCTTTCTCTTACCTGCTTTCCCAGATAGAATCCAGTGCCATCAATGTCAATAAAGAATTTGGTTTTAAAAAGCAACCTTTTGGAACTTTATTTCCACTATCCATTCAAGCACCAAAGCACCGGCCAGCATTTCAGCTGAGAACATTTATATCGCATTCAAAACTCTGACAGCAATATATATATATATATATATATATATATATATATATATATATATATATATATATATATATATATATATATATAAACTGCTGATGCCACTCTGGACCTTTTGATCCATTTGTGTGAGGTGTGATCAAAAGGACGGTGAATGTTGATGGAGAGCACCATCCAAGAGCAATGCAAAACAATTAAATGCCGGTTCTGACAGTTCCATCTTGTGACAAGTTTGAAGTTGTTTGATACTGTCAGTCGTTTGTCAGCCACTGTTGAGTTCAAGTTTGTCGTTAATAATGGATATCGAGCAACATATTAACACGAAATTTTGTTTCAAATTGCAAAAAGCTCAGGAAACCCATCAGATGCTAAAATCGGTTTATGGTGACACTGCACCAAGGGGTTTGACCAATCTCCTAATGGATCTGACTCGGTTGAAGACGAGAAAAGATCAGGACGTCCTTGAACATCAATAACCGAGGAAAATGTTGAAACGGTTTCATTTTTCATCATGACAATGCTCCTTATTACACATCCCTTCTAGTACGACAATTTCTGTCAAATAAAAACATTACGCTGTGTCCACATCCACCTTTTTTGCCGGATCTGGCACTGTGGGACTTCTGTCTGTTCCCTAAATCGAAAATGACCATGAAAGGCAAACAATTTCAATCCATTCAGGACATCCGTGCAACCATTACAGTCCAACTAAAGACACTCTCGAAAGAAAACTTCCAGAACTGCTCCACAAAGTGTCAGGAGCATTGGGATAAGTGCATTTGAAGGGGAGGAGAGTATTTTGAGGGTGACTAGTAGTTGTAAATCTCTTACTGCAATAAACGTTTCTTTTTTTAAAAGCATTCACCGTATTTTTTGATCACACCTTGTATATACAGTATGTGTATTAAATCTTTTATAGATATTCTTGTCATTTTGAACCCCACTTGATCCAACCCAGGGTCGCAGGGGGTGCTGGAGCCTATCCCAGGTAGCACAGGGCACAAGGCAGTAACAAATGCTGGACAGTCCATTGCAAGGCAATCTCACACATATACGGTGCCTTCCACTATTATTGGCACCCCTTGTAAAAATTAGTAAGTCAGGTTAGAAAAACATCCCTGTTTGCTGAAGAACCGTCATCTTGCACTGAAAAAATGAGAAACATCTGACTTTTACATGAAGCAAGTTCATTCAAAGAAAAGCAAAGCCCGCATCAAGAAATAAATATTGTTAACAAAAACACATGTGCCACAATTGTTGGCCGCCCTGCATTGAATGCCTTGTACAACCTCCCTTTGCCAATATAACAGCACATAGTCTTCTCTTGTAACCTTTGATAAGGCTGGAGTATACAGGGCAAGGCATCTGAGCCCACCATTCTTCTTTCCATAATCTCTCCAAATCATCCAGGGGGTCCCTGGCCTTCTCCTGTGTCTTCTGCGATTCAACTCACTCCACAAGTTTTCATTAGGTTTCAGGTCAGGGGTCAGGAGATGGCAGAACTTTGATTTGTTGGTCAGTTAACCATTGCAGGCTTGATTTGGGCACATGGTTTGTATCATTATCCTGCTGGAAGATCTAATGATGTCCCAGTTTTAGTTTCCTGGCAGAGGCAGCCAGGTTTTGATTAAAAATCTCCTGGTAACTCATGGAATCCATAACACCACATACCCTAACAATGTTTCCAGGGCCTTTGGATGAAAAAACAGCCCCACAACATCACAGAACCTCCACCATATTTCACAGAAGGGACAAGGTGCTTTTCATTATAGCCATCCTTCTGTTTCACATCAAACCCACTTTGAGTGTTTATTGCCAAAAAGTTCAATTTGTGATTCATCCGCCAATAGAATACGGTTCCAGTCAAAGCTGTAGTAACATTTTACAAACGCCAGGCGCTTGTGGATAACTGATAGAAGAGGCTTCTTCCTGGCACGTCTTCCTAATAATCTATAGGCATGGAGATGCCGTCTGGTGGTGGTTCTGGAGACTTGATAACCCCAGGATTTTACTTTTTCTTTCTTCTTTTTATTCCTCAACAGTGATCCCTGGAGATGATGTTACCTCTCTTACCATCCTTCTCACTGTACGTGGAGGTCAAATAAACTTGGGTCCTCTTCCACGCAGGTTTGTCACAGTTCCAATTGGTGATCACCTTTTTATTATTGCCCTAACTGTAGAATGGACATTTTCAGGGTAATGTTTCCTGAGTTATGAAGGGCAGCACGTCTCCCTCATTTGGACTGAGTGTTCTCTTTTGTTTGCGATGATGATGGCTAAGGACAATTGGTTCTGTGTCTCCTCACAGTTGTATCCCAGTTCATCAGGAAGTCATTGATTTCAGCTGAAAAGTTCCTGTACACTCCACTCAGCAAGGTCCAATTTAAATGTGAAACCTGCTTCAGTTCCATTGGTTCACATTCATTTCCAAGGGTGCCAACAATTGTGGCACATGTGTTTTTGTTAACAATATTTTTTTTTCTTGATGAGGGCTTTGCTTTTCTGTGAATTAACTCATTTCAAGTAAAAGTCAGATGTTTCTAATTTTTTCAGTGCAAGATGACAGTTCTTCAGCAAACAGGGATGTTTTTCTAACCCGACTTACTAATTTTTACAAGGGGTGCCAATAACAGTGGAGGGTACTGTACATACACACCCCCCTAAAAAAAACACATACTAGGGCCAGTTTAGCGTCTACAGTAAATCTAACCTGCTTGTCTTTGGACGGTGGGAGGAAACCCAGGCAGACACGGGGAGATCATGCAGAATCCACACAGGCAGGACCTGCGATGTGAAGCCTGGTCTTCTTACTGTGAGGCTGCAGCGCTACCACTGAGCCACAGTGCCTCCCTATACATATTCAGAAATGTACAGTCATATGAAAAAGTTTGAGAACCCCTCTTAATTCTTTGGATTTTTGTTTATCATTGGCTGAGCTTTCAAAATAGCAACTTCCTTTTAATATCTGACATGCCTTATGGACACAGTAGTATTTCAGCAGTGACATTACGTTTATTGGATTAACAGAAAATATGCAATATGCATCATAACAAAATTAGACAGGTGCATAAATTTGGGCACCTCAACAGAGATATGACATCAATACTTAGTTGAGCCTCCTTTTGCAAATATAACAGCATCTAGACGCCTCCTATAGCCCTTGATGAGTGTCTGGATTCTGGATGGAGGTATTTTTGACCACTCTTCCCTACAAAATCTCTCCAGTTCAGTTCAATTTGATGGCTGCTGAGCATGGACAGCCTGCTTCAAATCATCCCATAGATTTTCAATGATATTCAAGTCAGGGGACTGTGACGGCCATTCCAGAACATTGTACGTCTCCCCCTGCATGAATTCCTTTGTAGATTTCGAACTATGTTTTGGGTCATTGTCTTGTTATAATATCCAACCCCTGTGTATCTTCAACTTTGTGACTGATGCTTGAGCATTATCTTGAAGAATTTGTTGATATTGGGTTGAATTCAGCCAACCCTCGACTTTACCAAGGGCCTCAGTCCCTGAACTAGCCACACAGCCCCACAGCATGATGGAACCTCCACCAAATTTGACAGTAGGAGGTAGGTGTTTTTCTTGGAATGTGGTGTTGTTCTTCCGCCATGCAAAGCGCTTTTTGTTATGACCAGATAACTCAATTTTTGTCTCATCAGTCCAAAGCACTTTGTTCCCAAATAATCTGGCTTGTCTAAATGAGCATTTGCATACAATAGGTGACTGTTTGTGGCGTGAGTGCAGAAAGGGCTTCTTTCTCATCACCCTGCCATACAGATGTTCTTTGTGCAAATTGCACTGAATTGTAGAACGAAGTACAGATACACCATCTGCAGTAAGATGTTCTTGCAGGTCTTTGGAGGTGATCTGTGGGTTGTCTGTAAACATTCTCACAATCCTGCACATATGCCGCTCCTGTATTTTTCTTGGCCTGCCAGACCTGCTGGGTTTAACAGCAACTGTGCCTGTGGCCTTCCATTTCCTGATTCCATTCCTTACAGTTGAAACTGACAGTTTAAACCTCTGAGAGAGCTTAAAGTAGCCTTCCCCTAAACCATGAGACTGAACAATCTTTGTTTTCAGATCTTTTGAGAGTTGCTTTGAGGATCCCATGCTGTCACTCTTCAGAGGAGAGTCAAAGGGAAGCACAACTTGCAACTGACCACCTTAAATACCTTTATATCTCATGACTGGACACACCTGTCTATGAAGTTCAAGGCGTAACGAGCTCATCCAACCAATTTGGTGTTACAAGTAATCAGCATTGAGCAGTTACATGCATTCAAATCAGCAAAATTACAAGGGTGCCCAAATTTTTGCACAGTCAGTTTTTCACATTTGATTTCATACAACTAAATACTGCTTCACTAAAAATCTTTGTTCGGAAACCACACCACTACTCAGATGTTCCTAGGAAATGAAAGACATACCACTGTTATCTTTTTTGTTGAAAGTAGAGTCAACTATTTTGCAGGCTGAGAGGGGTTCCCAAACTTTTTCATATGACTGTACATAGCAGTACCATTAGTGTTCACATCATTTTGACTCACCCTGTATACATTTTCAGTATAAACATTCTCTCAGCTCCTCATGATTGCACAGATGTACATCTCTTTAGGTTGATTCTAATATTGCATTTCCCTAATTCTCTCCTTAATGTGTAGCTTTCACTTAAATTTGTCATCAAATATCCACCCCCTTATCATTCACATAAATGTAAAGTCATTCTTCCGTCCTACTGGTGAATTACATAGAAACAAAGATTTACTTTTTAAATTTTTTCTTAACAAGACGCAAACAGCCGTGGTTTTCGATGGAGATGATTTAAAGCAGACTGGTTAGCCCACATTTTAGTTTTCTAGACTGTTCTTTGCTCTGCCGTAAGGAGGATTTTTATTTCCTTTGCAAATTACCCCATCATCTGCAAATGGCAACAAGTCTATTATCTGATACCACTGTAGGGAAACCAATTATTGTTATATTAATTGAAACTGGCACCATATTAAGGGGTGTCGATTTCTATTGACAGTTCTGTTGAGGTTTCTTTGCCTACCGGTACTTTAAAAGTCCTGTTAGTTCAAAACCAAATTTATACATTTTAATTAAGAAACCATCAATCCACAACATGTTGTATGCTTTACCTAAATCCTAATTAAACACAACCACCATTGCCTTCTTACTTAAAGCTTTCTTTATTTCTGATTCCAATCTTTAAATATGATCATTTGTACTTACCGTATATACTTGAATATAAGCCGAGTCTTTCAGCACCCAAAATGTGCTGAAAACGTCACCCTCGGCTTATATTCGAGTTGGGTCCCGCTGCCCCTGGCAACCTGCACGTGCTCAGTCTTTCCCTGTGCAGCGAGCGCGAGAGAGAGCGCGTGCGCCCATGAGAGAGAGAGAGACACACACACACGCACGCGTTCGAGAGAGACACACGAGAGAGACACACACACACACACAAGAGAGATACCATATTGTTTTTGTTGACCCTCTTCTTGAAATAAATACTCAAAAACATTTAACCTACTGATGCCTCAATTAATATACGGTAATTTTATTGATATTTATTTTGATTATTGAAACTTACCAGTAGCTGCTGCATTTCCCACCCTAGGCTTATACTTGACTCAATAAGTTTTTCCAGTCTTTGTAGGTAAAATTAGGTACCTCGGCTTATATTCGAGTATATGCGGTATATATTTTTTTAAAAACTGTAAACGGAGACCTTTTTGTCCTAAAGAAACCCTACAGCCTTACATTGATTGTTTCCATCAATGCACTAAATTTGATAAAAGTGTAATAGGTCTTGTCTAGAGGTTTACTCACTTTGGCAGTGACATTCACGTCTCTGGTGACTCTTCCTATGAAGTCAGTAGATGGATTGGGAGAGCACGGGGAGGGGGTCATGAGGTCGCTGAAAAGGGGTGTGTGACGCTCCTGATATCACAAAAGGACGAAGGTCCAAGTCTTTAGATTCCTGGTGCTTCCTGTCTTGCTATATGGTTGTTTTTCATTTAACAGATTAGTCTACATGTCATTAAATTACACAGTAGTATCTGTTGTAATCATTTGTTCAACTGAAGTTGGTGTTCCGTTCCATGACTTCTAATCAGAGGAGACATCAGACTTGATGACTGCAGTTGCTGATATCATTGCCTATGTATATCCGGTTACATGAGAAGAAATTGCAGGGCATATGACAAATTATGTGACTCTGTGACAGTTTTCCAGCACAGATTTACATTTCCAATGTATTGTGAGCTTGACAGCAGATCTACTGTGTGTAAGAACCTGTGCTGTATGAATGCTTTCCACGTGCAGCGAGTTCAACAGCAATTATGCTGTCTGTTAGGCTTTTTCTCTGAATTTACTGTCTTAATCTACTTTATTTATTTATCTGGTTTAGTACAATGCTATATACTGTATACCCTGCTGTTCTTTCTTAAACTCTGTGAAGTGCCTTGAGCATGGAAAAGGCGCTATATAAATAAAATGTATTATTATTATTAATTAGGGTTGCGGACAAGCCTACACCTCTGCACTAAGTGCAGGGCAAGCCTCTCCTGCATTGCACACGGGAACCGCTGTCGCTACGCAACCTCACCTCCCAACAACCCAACCCCGCCACACAAAGACGTAAATATATTTTTTTGGAGTGAGTTGCAGAGTGGTTGGACTACTTTCACCATCCCAAGCTGTGTTTTCCTCTACAGTTGTTTCCTGTTCTTTCTACAGTGCAGTATTGCCGCGAAAAAAGCCATAAACAAGGGTGGAGGATATTTGCAGTTTCTGCTAACAATTGTTAGTTAGGTTCTAAGGAAAAATCTGTGAACGACTGAGGCCGCGAATCCTGAACCGCATCTTTGTGGGGGTCTACTGTATTTGCATTAAAGTCTCTACAGATATTGGACTAATGATCAAAAATGTTCTGTGATTTTCGGTGCACTTCTCACTTTACTCTGTTCTTTCAACAGACAACAAGAATGCTGCCATTTGTAGTAACAGTTATACAAAATGGAGTAGGTGGGCCCAGATTTGGGATATACGTGTGAAGAGAAAGTCCAAGAACTGATGTGTAGTGATGAGGTAGAGACAAATCTCACACTGCGCAGGAGCCTTTCTTCTGTATTTACCATGGAGGAAAGAAGTGTGGACATTAAGGAAGAGGACTATGAGTTGGGATCTGTACACCTTCAGCGGGAGAGTCATGGCATTAAAGAGGAGGATTGTGAAAGGGTGGCTAAGATTAAACAAGAATCTGATTCAGTGTTTGGACATGCTGACATGCAAGAAAATGAAACAGTAAGTAGTTACACAGAAGACTTGAAATCGGAGCCTGTGGCCCCATCTTTAAGTCTCAATGAGAAGGTACCTGGAATAATGTTAATGTCAAGTGGACATGGGCCCCCCCAGCATCATACTGTCCATTCAAAGTCCAAATCTTTGGAATGTGACACAAAAAGGACTGTAAGAGCAGCAGGATCTAGTCATTCTGAAGAAGGTAAGTGATCAAAAATAAAAATTCAGCCTAATGCAATTTCCCTAATGGGTTCTGCTTTTCTTTTTCACGAGCCAGGAAATGCAGGCTTGTTTTGATCTAAGAAATTAAATGTCGTTCTGTAGTTACACATTTTGAACTAAACAACTCATTTATCCCAGACAACTTCATTGCCTTTTACCCCTTTAACATCACTAACAGTATTCAAGATGACATGTAGAACATTTGTAACAGCTGGCAAAGGGTGGTACATTTTTTACAACATTTATAACGGAATTTTTTGGTTTGCACTTTAAACCATTAGGTTTCTCTGAGGAGCTTTTTTGACATGCTCTAAATGCTTATCAGATGTGACAAAGGCACTCTTCCTTCATTAATGCAATCCCATCTGGCAGATTTGGCTCTGAAATGTCTCGTCTCACATTTCAGTCAGGTGTTGCTAATATTTTTTTTTTCTCTTTATTCTTGCAATAAGGAGACTAGGGTTTGCATCCTGAGTGCTCCCCGCATGGAGATTACATTTAGAACATTAGAGCAATCTCGACGAGAACAGGACATTCAGCCCAACAAAGCTCACCAGTCCTATCCATTTAATTCTTCAGAAATAACAGCAAGTTGACTTTTGAAAGTGCCTAAAGTCCTATTGTCTACCACTCTACTTGGTTGCTTACTCCAACTGTCTGTGGTTCTCTCCGTGAAGAAAAAATTCCTAATGTTTGTGCAAAATTTACCCTTAACAAGTTTCTAACTGTGTCCCCATGTTCTTGATGAACTCATTTTAAAATAACAGTCTTGATCCACTGGACTAATTCCCTTCATAATTTAAACACCAGTCAGGTCACCTCTTAATCTTCTTTTGCTTAAACTGTAAAGGCTCAGCTCTTTTAATCTTTCTTCATAACTCCTCATCTGTAGCCCTGGAATCAGCCTAGTTGCTCTTGTCTGGACCTTTTCTAGTGCTGCCATGTCCTTTTTGCAGCCTGGAGACCAAAGCAGCACACAGAACTCCAGATGAAGCCTCACCAGTGTGTTACAAAGGTCGAGCAGAACCTCCTGTGACTTGTACTCCACACATCAAGGCGCTATATAACCTGACATTCTGTTAGCCTTCTTAATGGCTTCTGAACACTGTCTGGAAGTTGATAGCTTAGAGTCCACTGTGACTCCTAAATCCTTCTCATAAGTTGTACTCTCGATTTTCTGACCTCCCATTGTGTATTCAAACCTAACATTTTAACTTCCTATGTGTAATACTTTACATTTACTGACATTAAATTTCATCTGTCACAAATGTTAGTGAATGACAGAATCTGATGATGAGGAAGAGGTCCAGACTTCTTTGAATTTCATTCCTGGAGTGTCTGCGTCTTTTGCCTCTTTCATTTCCATTACAACGGTTGGATCAGAGAGGCTAAAAGTTGAAGGCAAAGGCCCAGATAGAGAAGCAGCAGAGCAATTGAATTTGCTGTACAACAGAACAGTAAGATGCTGGCCTGCTCCACTTCTTGTACCTGTTTTTGTACATTTATCTGTAGCACTCAATACAAAATGCCACATTGATTCTCATCAATGCAAAGAAGATGCTTCATAACTCAAGAAAGGGAATTCATTGAAACCCCTATCTTGAGGAAACCATTTTTTGATATTTGTGTACATCTCTTTGCCATCATTCTTACCTAAACAGTATTGTGATATTACATTTTATCATCTTTGAAATGATATTGCTGTTATTATATATTACTAGTCATTTAGCCCATTACAATAACGGGCGCTAGAACAGTAGTGCATAAACATTAGTAGGAACAGTCTATATTAAATGGCAAGGGACTTTGACCTCATTCTTTTTGTTGGTCGTATTTTTCTTTCTTTCAGCCTTTCTTTTGTTGATGTTTACTTGCTGAGCTGACTGTTCTTCATGGGCTGCCGCCGTGTATTGTGTGTCTTTAATTTTCTGTGACAGTAATACTGTCTTGTACGGCTCTATTCAATAAGAGCGCGCACAAAAAGGCGAGCGTCAAAAGGGCGACCTCAATTGAGCGCGGTGAATAAAGGCGTTTGTAGATAATTTAGTTCAAATGGCTCTGGAATATGTGAAGAGCAACAAAGATGCAGATCTTTATTTACGCGCGCCTTTATTCGCTGCACCCAATTGAGGTCGCCCTTTTGAGGCTCACCTTTTTGTGCGCGCCCTTATTGAAGGATACCGTCTTGTATGTCCGCTGGCTTGTACGTCCGTAATATACCTTTAATTTTCTCTGGCGGTAATACAGGCGTGCGTGTCGGTAATATGCCTTTAATCTCCTCTGACAGTAATACTGGCTTGTATGTGGCTGTAATATGCGTCACTGTATTGTGTACCTTTAATTTTCTCTCACAGTAATACTGGTTTGTATTTCCATAAAACGCCTCTAACTTTCACTGACAGTAATATCGCGCATCGCACCGTGCCCCGCGCATGCACACTTCACCAGAAGACACCCACACACGGACACCTGGACGCACACAGGGATTTTATATATATATATAGATATCGCATGTCTCAAATATGTGCACACATGGTCACACCTGGGTAATGGTGAGCGGTGGTGTTCTCCATGTTGGAGAAAGTCAAGAGCATCGACTCAAGGTCAGTGGATAACAAGGTGTAAGAAACAATTAAAGGAGTTGACTCAAATGTATCCAGTGCTTCTCTAATACACATCTCCTAATTTTTGCTCTCCTCTTTCTACAGACAAAAATGAACACTGCCATTTTCAGCACCTGTTGTACAATATGCAGGAAGTGGGCCTAGCTGTCCAGGAGCCTCTAGATGTGGGGTATAAACGTGAAGATATGTGTAATGACAAAAAAGAGTGGCATCCCATACTGCACAGGGCCCCTCCTTCCATGTCTATGACAGAGAGAAGTGGTGTAGCCATTAGGGAAGAGGCCTGCGAATGGCAATCTGTGCACCTTCATCAGGGCAGCCATAACGTTAAAAAGGAGGATTGTGAATGGGTGGCTGTAAGGATTAAAGAAGAATCTGATTCAGTGTTTGGATACACAGACAGGCTCAAAAACGAAAGCAGGTTTATGAAAGACTTTAAATTGGAGCCTGTACCCCAGTCCTGTCTCAACGAATTAGACCTCAAGCCTGGTGGGCACTGCTACCTGCAGCATTATTCTTACCACCTGGACAAGTCTGCAAAAGCATCAGGCTCAAGTCATTCAGAAGGAGGTAAGTGATGAAGTAACCAAAATTAAAAAATCAACACGAGGCTCAAGGCCATTGTGATATAAGCAAGGAAATTTTTATCTTAAGAATTGTGTTTAAAAATTATATGTAAGCATTTAGGTACATGTTTTAAACTGAACTCGTCATTTATCCCAGCCAACTTCATGGCCTGTTAGTCCATTAAACTCACTGACATTATTCAAGATGAGCATACGTGTAATGTTTGAACGAGTAGCTGGTTTTTGCAACTTTGATAACTATATTTTTAAATTTTCAATACGCAACTTTAGTTTACATGGTAAGTCATGAGATACCACATATGAATAAGGAGATTTTGTTACTGAGAAATATTATTAACTGTAATGACTATAAGTATTTAACTCACAATACCAAGGACTGTATTTTGTATTAATCATGCTGCAAAGAGCTATATGATTTATTACTGCTATATGATTTGTTCCTCATTTATGGAGCAAAAGAATTAAGCTTGGGCGGCACGGTGGCGCAGTGGTAGCGCTGCTGCCTCGCAGTTAGGAGACCCGGGTTCGCTTCCCGGGTCCACCCTGCGTGGAGTTTGCATGTTCTCCCCATGTCTGTGTGGGTTTCCTCCAGGCACTCCGGTTTCCTCCCACAGTCCAAAGACATGCAGGTTAGGTGGATTGACGATTCTAAATTGACCCTAGTGTGTGCTTGGTGTGTGAGTGTGTTTGTGTGTGTCCTGCGGTGGGTTGGCACCCTGCCCGGGATTGGTTCCTGCCTTGTGCCCTGTGTTGGCTGAGATTGGCTCCAGCAGACCCCCGTGACCCTGTGTTCAGATTCAACGGGTTGGAAAATGGATGGATGGAAGAATTAAGCTTGTGCACAGAATTATGGTACTAACTTGCATGCTTTTATAAGAAACTGCTGACCTCTTGATACTAACAGAACACCCTGTGATATTAAGAAATCAGCTGTTACTGGTTTCTGAACTCATGCTGAAACTATTTTGAGCGTATTGCTTAAGACTGTGAGTGTGCTGATAACTCTTTTATCTGTAAGAAACACTGTGCGCTCCTGCACATTCCAGTCCAGGGTGTGACCGCCAAGCTATAACAATCTATGTATGATCTCAAACTGAACTGCCATATTTCCTCTTTTGTTTAATAAACAAGCTGGGTATAAAAAGAGGGAAATTCCCTGCTTACGGGAGGCTGTCTGTAGCTAACTGAGCTGACAGCTGCTGCGGCCTCCTGCTCACCAAGAATAAAGAAATTGCTTTACTTTTATTTGGTGTTCCTACCTTTTGCCTTCAAACCAGCATCAATTCTTTTAGGTACTCTTACACAAAGTCAGGCATTTTGTAGGATTCTAGTCTGGTGTATGATCAACCAATTCTACCAAACAGGTGCTAATGATCATCAGTGTCACACGTAGGTTGAAACACAGTCATTAACTGAAACAGAAACAGCTGTGTAGGAGGCTTCAAACTGGGTGAGGAACAGCCAAACTCTGCTACCAAGGTGAGGTTGTAGAAGACAGTTTCATGTCATGGCAAGATTAAGCACAGCAACAAGACACAAGGTAGTTATACTGCATCAGCAAGGTCTTTCCCAGACAAAGATTTCGAAGCAGACTAGGGTTTCAAGATGTGCTGTTCAAGCTCTTTTGAAGAAGCACAAAGAAACGGGCAACATTGAGGATCGTAGACACAGTGGTCGGCCAAGGAAACTTAGTGCAGCAGATGAAAGTGTGGACACTTTTTGTGACTGAAGACAGAGAAGAAAATTAAAATTAGTCAAAACCTTTTATTGATACATACCAGACAAGGGTAAAATGACAGAGAAACACAGTCCTAGGACACCGCACTTCATCTGCCTCGAGCGCAGATATCCTTGCTCTTTTATACCTTTCTAATCTCCTGATCGTTGACCACGTAAGCAATAAAAATAGCGTCCTGACTCATTGTATTTTTCCAATTTTGTAAAGTCATTACCCTAAAGGTATATTTTCTTGTCACACACATCATCAAAAGAAAACTTCCAGAAAGTATACATGCTTTTTGTCACGTACGCAAAACACAAACAAGTTTGATCATTCTGTCCTATTTTCTGTACACACATACATTTTGTTCAATTACATCATTTTATGTTTTTACACTCCTCCCTTTTTGAACAAAATGATGTGGGCAATATATAATTAAATTGAAATGGTTGATGAAGGGGAAGGGGGGGGAAAAGGGGATGGGGAGGAGAAAATGGAAGAAGCTATACGAGACATGTGCTCCTCATGTAGCATATATGCCCTTTCCATAGAGGCGGTAAAGTACTTAGATAGAGATCACCACCCATCCTTGGGTAGCCTGAGAGGGTGCGGGTAACAGTCAACAGAAAAAGTATTTTTAAGATAGCCATTTCTTGCAATGCGATGCGTGGATCCAGGCAGGCAGTCCTTCAACTTTCACGGCGTGTGGTGTGGATAGAAGAATTTGGAATGGTCCTCTCCACCTAGGCTGATGCCAGTGTTTCCTCCGAGTATCTCGAACCAGGATCCAGGTGCCCAAGGGAATTGGTAAATCCTTGGAAAGGGGGCTGGTCCTCCAGGCTTGATTAACCTGCTGGTGGATTTCCTTCAACGAGGTTCGTAAACCTGCAAGACTAGAGAGAAGATCATTGTCCACAGTATGCAAATTCACATTTCCTACAACCATGCCAACGGGCATGGGACGTCCGGTCAGAATCTCAAACGGCGATAGTCCCAGTTGTCGGTGTGTCCGTCCCCTTAGTCCCATTAAAGCTAAGGGTAGTGCATCCGGCCATGATAAATTAGTTTGTTCACAAATTTTTGCGAGTTTAGCTTTTAAAGTGCCATTGCATCGTTCTACGATGCCTCCGCTTTGGGGATGGTATTTACAATAATGGTGCACATTAATTTGGAGCCAGGTGGTTAATTCATTTATAACGGAGTTCACAAAATGAGTGCCATTATCTGTTTGTAACTTTTGAGGGATACCCCATCTTGGAATAATCTCTTTAATTAGTGCTTTAGCTACTGTTTTGGCATCGTTGTGTTTTGAAGGGAAAGCCTCTACCCATCGGGAGAACACATCGACAATCACAAGACAATATCGGTACCCTTTAGACGGGGTTAGTTCAATGAAATCCATTTGGAGGTGTTCAAACGGACCCATTGGATTAGGGGTAACGGCGGGACTTACCTGGGTACCTTTTCCCACATTAAACTTTTGACATATTGCACAGCGTCTGCAAAATTGCTCTGCATATGTAGAGAAACCTACAGCTTCCCAATGTTTTTCAACATCTCGAACCATGGCATCTCTACCTGCGTGATCGAGGCCATGGGCGATTTTTGCCATTCCTGGGAAAGAGGCTTTTGGGAGAAAAGGTTTGTTAGTGTGTTTATGAGTCCAGACTCCATCAGAGAGGGACCCTTCTTTGGACCATTTTCTCCTTTCGATATCCGTGGCTGCACTCTGTAAAGAAATAATTTGATTATCAGGGTCCTGGTCATTTCTCTGTTGGAATAAAGAAATTGGTGTGTTATTATATGCAGCCTCTTTAGCAAAGTGGTCAGCTAATTCATTTCCTTTGCTAACAGGATCCTGTTTTCCTGTGTGAGCTTGACATTTAACAATCGCTAGCTTCGATGGTTTGGTTATAGCTTCTAAAAGGGATTCGATCAATTTCTGATGTTGGATGGGTTTGCCAGTACTGGTCTTAAATCCCCTTAGTTTCCATAGTGCTCCATGATCATGGCAGACTCCAAAAGCATACCTGGAATCCGTATAAATTGTTACGATCTTCCCTTCGGACAGCTGACATGCTCGAGTGAGTGCTACGAGTTCAGCTGCTTGTGCACTCAAGCTTGATGAAATTCCATTTGCTTCCAGCAGGCGGTCCCCTTGGACCACTGCGTAACTGGTTGAGGGTGCTCCATTTTTCAATCGCAAGGAACATCCATCCACAAAAATCATTTCTCCAGTTTCTAAAGGTGTTTCCTGTAGATCTACTCTAGGTTTTACAACCTTTGCTATTTCGTCATGGCAATTATGTGGTTCTCCTTCGTTGTTAGTTGGGAGAAGAGTGGCTGGATTTAAAGTGGAGCATCTTTCAATTGTAACATTTGACAAAGTACAGAGTACATTCTGATAGTGTATTGCCCTAGCAGTAGTGAGATGTGAAGTTTTGGCTTGTACTAGGATAGAATGTACAGCGTGAGGCACTTTAACTGTTAGGGGGCTCATGAGAACTACATCCGTGCTTGCTAATACAGCTTCTGTTGTTGCAACCACAGCACGAAGACACGGAGGAAGTGCTGCGGCCACTGGATCCAGTTTTTTAGAAAAATAAGCCACCGGTCTTTGTTTATCTCCATGTTGTTGCGTCAGTACTGCATTCATAAATCCCTGCTTTTCGTCCACGAACAAAGTGAATGGACGAGAATGATCAGGCAAACCAAGCGCGGGCGCAGATAGAAGAGCAGTTTTGAGGTTACAGAGAGCCTTCTCAGCCTGTTCATTCCATTTGACCTGGCCAGAAAGGGGGATGCCAGGAGTATTAGCCAATTGTTGCAACGGCTGTGCTCTTTCAGTAAAATTTAGAACCCACTGTCTGCAGTAGCCCAGAATACCTAAAACAGACATAACCTGTTGTTTTGTGACCGGTCTAGGAAGATTTTGGATGGCTGTAATGCGATCGCTAGAGAGAGCTCTTGTTCCATACGTAATGTCATGACCTAGATATTTTACAGTTGTTTTGATTAGCTGCAGCTTAACTTTAGAAACTTTATGGCCATTTTCCCCCAGAAACAGCAACAATTTCTGGGTATCTTTTGTACAATCTTCTTCCGTAGCGCTACATATCATTATGTCATCTACATACTGTATCAATGTACTACCTCTTTCCGGCCAAAAGCCTTCTAAATTTTGGGCAAGAGCTTGTCCATAAACACAAGGGGCTTCAGTGTATCCCTGAGGCATGACGGTCCATGTCCAACGGCGGTTTTGGAATGTAAAAGCAAACCAAAATTGAGAATCAGGGTGAACAGGGATAGAAAAGAAAGCATTAGCTAGGTCAATAACGGAGAAGTACCGAGCGGAAGGAGGGATAGTAGAGAGGATAGTGGAAGGATTAGGGACGATAGGGGCCCTAGGGAAGATGGCAGAATTTACTTGCCGCAAATCTTGTACGAAACGCCATGAACCGTCAGCCTTTTTTACAGGTAGAATGGGGGAATTGACTGGAGAGTATTCAATTGGAATAATGGCACCGCGTTTGACGAGATCGGAATGTACGGCGGAGATGCCAGCCTCTGCTTCGGGAGACAGAGGATATTGGGCACGGTGCGGGCGGAAGGAGGATTTCGGGTGGATCACCAGAGGCTCACAATGGGCTATCCTTCCATAATCATTCTTTCCCTGGGACCATAGTGAATCAGGGAGCATAGAGAGCCAAGAAGGGAAAGTGGTTTGCAATGAACAAGCAAAAGAAGAAGGACGGCACAAAGCGCGATGTACTAAAAAATCAGTTTGAAACACCACTTTAGTTATTAAATGGTCAGGAGTATCAAAAATACCTGGAGTAACTTGTAACCAGTCTGTTCTTTCAAGGCATTTTTCTACCCATGGTCCTATTTCCCCCCATTTAACAGTGCGTGATTTAGCTAAGGAAATATGAGGCACTGAGCCGCCAAGATAAAATATATGTTGTGAGCATGTAAGATGAACAGAAGCAGCTGCCTTTGTGGATGAAATAAAAACACAGGAGATGTGAAGGGTTTCGGGGCAAGTACCAGAAGTAAGGAAAGATTCTAGCCAGGGGGTGTCTACTTCTATAGGGAAGTATTGGGCAGTACAGTGTAAAATGTCAGGGGCCTGTAAATTGGGAAAGAGACAAGGGGATAAAGAGTGTAGGGCTTTGAGGAGAATGGTGTGTGGGGAAATATCTAAAGTCCATGCTGCAAAAGAGGGTTTGGGGTAAGGGGTAATTTGACACAACAACTTGGGGGTTGAACAGAAAAAACCTTTGTCAGTCATAGAAATAGAAAGAGAAAGTTTTGTCATGAGATCTCTTCCTAAAAGGTTAACTGGACAAAGCTGATTCAAAAGAAAACGATGCAGTAAGGTATGTCCGCCAGGACGTGACTGGACTTGAAGAGGTTTTGATACTTGAAGAAGGTGAGGTTGTCCAGAAGCAGTAAGCACAGTAACAGTTTCGTTCGAGGCAGGGACCTTTGCCAGCGAGAGGGTAGATCGAGTGGCACCAGTATCAATTAAGAAAATAGTCTCAGTGCCATCAACGAACAATGTCAGTAAAGGATCAGTCTCTGAATTATGGGTGAGCAAAGGTAGTTGAAAAGAGTGGCTGGAGGTCCCTGCGTTTTCCTATGGCCAGTATTGTTGGTCAGGGGTGTCAGAGAAAACAGGCGGAATAAGGGGAGGTGGGGGCTGTTGCTGTCTGTGAGGGCACTCCCGACGAAAATGTCCAGTTTCACCACAGGCGTAGCAAGAGAAGGAATTAGCATTGGAATTTAAGGGAGAGGGAATAAAAGGATTCTTATTGTGGTCAACAGGAGGAGCTCTAAAACCACCTCGTCCTCTTCCTCGTCCTCGTCCCCTTCCTCTAAAGCCATATCCTCGACCTTGGTCAGGAGCATTCCTGGTATAATAGTTCATCTGTGCTGCCAATAATTTGGCATGAGAGTCCGATTCCTTCTGCTTAGTTTGTTTTTCGGCATGTTCAGCATGTCGTTTGACTTCATCAAACGTGGCACTTTCCCACTCAATACAGGAAGTGCGGACCTTGTTTTGTATATCAAGGCGCAAACCGGAAACAAAAGGTGGAACTGCAGCTCGAGTGCGGTCATCAACATTTTCCAAGCCCGAGTGATTAGCCATAAGGTCTTGAATCCTATGTGCCCATTCATCAACCGTCTCGTCTCTTTTTTGTTTTGCAGCAGAAATAAGGGACCAGTCCGTTCCTTTTTTATATTTTTCTGCAATATTTTGTCTCAACGCCTCCCATTGTGGGTTAAATTCGCCTTCTCCACCTATCCCCTGTCCTCGAGTTAAAGCTGGGTTCCATACCCATGGAACGTCATTGCGGACACCCCTGCTAACAGTGGCCCATGTGGTCCCAAGCTTTCGACGAAGTACCTGGGTCCATTCAGCAGCGTTAGGCTTATACATGCTATCTAACTGATCAAGTTGTTCAACAAATTTTAGTCCTCCTACTTCCTTTGGATCTGGAAGTGCATTCACGACATCTTTTAGTTCTTGGATGTCCCAGTTCCGATTTATCATAACTGTTGTGGGATTTTGGGGTCCAGCTGGATGGGCAGGGTTATAATGAGGATTGGGAACTTCTATTAAAGGGCAAGTAAGTGAAGGTGAAGGATCAGAAGAGAAAAAAGTTGGAGCTGGTTTGTGAGTGGAGGTTTGACTTCGAGTGCATTTGGAGACGGGGGTTTGTCTAGTACAGGGTGGGTCATCACGATGGGTAGAGGGGTCATAGTGATCTGTGCCTGGGGGATCATCAGGGGAAACTTCTGCTGGTTGTAGTGCAGGGGGGGCAGTCGGAATGGGGGATAGAGGAGGGGATAATGGAGGTGCCTGAGGTTGGTACTGAGGAGGGGAAAAAATAATAGGATAAAGGGGGTCTTTATTTGGATTATTCTTCCTTTTCCTCCCATCTGCCTGTGGTTCAGTGCCTGTCTGAACTTTCTGTAATGTAATTAGTAATTCCTCTTTCTCCTTTTTAGCCTTTCCCTCATTTGCCCGCAACAATTCATTCTGTTTCTGTACTGCTTCTAAATTTCTGTCTTTTATTACTAATTCCCATCTATCGAACATATCCATTCGATACGGTCCACTATTATAACAACCCTGCTTATTCCTACACAGGATCTTCCTAGTTTCCTGTATTTCACTTACATCTCCTGTCCCCTCTATCGGCCAACGCCCACCACTCTGTCTATTCCATTTCTTACATGCCTTCTTGAAATCTAAACCTGTCTTCTTTTCTATAAATTTCCTAGGAGACCCATTTTTACGGGGCGTCTGTTGATCCTCCGAAAATAATTCTTCCAGCATTAATGATTTTGATCCCCCTGTGCGGCGATTAACAGGCTTACTGTTATAAGTTCCCATTATGTCCCCTTGCCCTCCCGGGTTCTGTATTTAATTTTCCAACTATATACTGATTCGCCTAATCCCTTGTCCGTATGAATCAGCGAGGTATTGAGTGTGCCACTCACTGTTCCCTTACTGTTCCCTTCTTTTTCCCAAGGGGAGACACCTAACTATCGGTCCTGTCCCAGTTCCCAGGAGAACACGGTATTGTTGCTTATTCCGTATGTAGATTTATTTATTCCGTCCTAACAGCAATCCTGCAATCTGTGCTCTTTTTCGGTTTATATTTCCATACATATATATATACCACCCCGTTACTCGTCCCGTTAGCCTGTCCGCTCACATCCCCGGATTCCAGCTCAGGTGACTTCGTGTCCGATTCGGTTCAGCAGAATACTACATCAATACGTCCAGCCGAGTCTAGGATATGGGTGAGGCCAGTATCCTTTCGTCAGACCTTTCGTATGCGTCAAACTGCTTGGGTCAAGTCTCCATCACCTTAAGCAACCCGTTGAGATATGAGTATGACTAGACGGTCAACAGGAAACTCGCCCTCCCGTTATTTAGAAAATAAAAAATGTTTGGAAATCCCCCGGTGCTTACCCCAGCCTGGAAGTGTGCAAGCTCTGTCTGGAAATCCGTTCAGTCACCGTGGATGTAGCAAAGAGGAGACCAGGGGCTCCTCACGCAAGAACTGTTTCAGGACAGGGCAGTCCTAACTTTTGCCGGAGCTGCATGCTCTGCTGCCGGAGCTCAAGTTGACGGCAGTCCGCTGGTAAGACGGATCACTGAAATGGTCTCGCTGGAGGAGTCGACCGGCCGTCTCTTGCCCCACGTCCGGGCGCCAAAAACTGTGGACACTTTTTGTGACTGAAGACAGAGAAGAAAATTAAAATTAGTCAAAACCTTTTATTGATACATACCAGACAAGGGTAAAATGACAGAGAAACACAGTCCTAGGACACCGCACTTCATCTGCCTCGAGCGCAGATATCCTTGCTCTTTTATACCTTTCTAATCTCCTGATCGTTGACCACGTAAGCAATAAAAATAGCGTCCTGACTCATTGTATTTTTCCAATTTTGTAAAGTCATTACCCTAAAGGTATATTTTCTTGTCACACACATCATCAAAAGAAAACTTCCAGAAAGTATACATGCTTTTTGTCACGTACGCAAAACACAAACAAGTTTGATCATTCTGTCCTATTTTCTGTACACACATACATTTTGTTCAATTACATCATTTTATGTTTTTACAAAAGACACATCAAGCTTGTTACCCTTCAAAATCGGAAGATGTCCATCAGTGCCATCAGCTCAGAACTGGCAGAAACCAGTGGGACCTAGGTACACCCATCTACTGTCTGGAGAAGTCTGGCCAGAAGTGGTCTTCATGGAAGAGTTGCAGCCAAAAAGCCATACCTCTGACATGGAAACAAGGCCAAGCGACTCAAGTATGCATGAAAACATAGGAACTGGGGTGCAGAAAAATGGCAGCAGGTACTCTGGACTGATGAGTCAAAATTTGAAATATTTGGCTGTAGCAGAAGGCAGTTTGTTCGTCGAAGGGCTGGAGAGCAGTACAATAATGAGTGTCTGCAGGCAGGCAACAGTGAAGCATGGTGGAGGTTCCTTGAATGTTTGAGGCTGCATTTCTGCAAATGGAGTTGGAGATTTGGTCAAGATTAATGGTGTTCTTAATGCTGAGAAATACAGGCAGATACTTATCCATCATGCAATACCATCAGGGAGGCGTATGATTGGCACTAAATTTATTCTGCAGCAGGACAATGACCCCATACATACAGCCAAAGTAATTAAGACCTATCTTCAGCGTAAAGAAGAACAAGAAGTCCTGGAAGTGATGTTATGGCCCCCACAGAGCCCTGATCTCAACATCATCGAGTGTGTCTGGGATTACATGAAAAGACAGAAGGATGTGAGGAAGCCTACTTCCACAGAAGATCTGTGGTTAGTTCTCCAAGATGTTTGGAACAACCTACCAGCCGAGTTCCTTCAAAAACTGTGTGCAAGTGTACCTTGAAGAATTGATGCTGTTTTGAAGGCAAAGGGTGGTCACACCAAATATTGATTTGATTTAGATTTCTCTTTTGTTCATTCACTGCATTTTGTTGATTGATGAAAATAAATGATTAACACTTCCATTTTTGAAAGCATTCTTTGTTCACAGCATTTTTTCACACCTGCCTAAAACATTTGCACAGTACTGTGTGTATATATATATATATATATAGTAAATATAAATATATATATATATATATATATAAATATAAATATATACATATATATATATATAAATATATATCTATACTAATTAATAAAAGGCAAAGCCCTCACTGACTGACTGACTGACTGACTGACTGACTGACTGACTCATCACTAATTCTGCAACTTCCCGTGTAGGTGGAAGGCTGAAATTTGGCAGGCTGATTCCTTACAGCTTACTTACAAAAGTTAGGCAGGTTTCATTTCGAAATTCAACGCGTAATGGTCATAACTGGAACCTCTTTTTTCACAATATACTGTAATGGACGGCAGCTCGATGGCCGTGGGAGGAGGAGTTGAGTGTGACGTCATCACGCCTCCCACGTAATCACGTGAAAAGACTGTGAACGCAGTAGGGACAAATGAAGGAGGAGCCACAAACAGCGAAGAACAAAAAATTCATTAAACAATTGAGAAGGGAGCGAGTGAAGCATACAAGCATGTTCATAAGGGAAACAAAGCACGGTGTAAAACGTAAGTTTAAATTAAGTTTATAGAAATGCTCCCGCTGCGGATTGCAATAACATATTCGCGAGATAAAAGTTTAATGAGAAGACACGAGGTATAAACGAACCACACACCGTAGCGCAACGTCAGGGGCAACAGTTTCAACCATTCTATGATCTGCTTCTCGCAACTGAAAGACGGCACATGGCGGATGTTAGCCCACTTGCTGACCGCAACGTTAGGGGCTTCAACTCTGGCGCTGACGATATTCGATTCTCGAGAGGGGATGCAGTGAGTGTGTATGCCTGATGAGCCCAGAATTAAGGAGAAACACGTGTCTCATACTCTTTGTATTATTTGAAAGTAAACTATTAAAACCATTCTATGATCAGCTTCTGGGAACAGAAAGAGGGCACGTGGCGGATGTAAGGCGACTTCCTGACCAACCACAAGCGTAACCTGGCAGGTAACCATCCATACAGTCAGATTGTGATTCAGAAAATGAATGCCATGAATTTAATTACCACGATCTACATACTGTCAAATAAACGAAACACACGCCGTAGCGGGACAGCTGTGCAAAGCGAGGTTCACAAAAAAACAGATCCTTAACAAATTGTTATTGGTATATTTTCGATCCGTTTAAAAAGGTTTTATTTTCTTCTTAAAAAATTAAAAGCAGTACTTCGCCGCAACGAAGCGCGAGAATTTGGCTATATATATCTGCTTCTCACAATTAAAAGAGGGCACGTGGCGGATTTTAGACGACTTCATGACCAAACATAAGTGTTACCTGCCAGGTAGGGTTACCACTTTTAATACAAAAAAATAAGGGACGCATACTGCAGCGGGTGCCACTTCCCAGTGCCAACAGTTTGCAGACTCTACTTAAAAGACCCGCCCTCCTCACTGGACAGTTAAAAAGACCAATCAAACTAACGATGACATCAAGTATTACCCAATCAAAAGTAGGAAAGGAGGCATCTTCATAAAATGCGTGTGGGATGATTTGCATGAGACGCTGCTTTAAAAAAAATGATAAAAAAAATACGGGACAAATCCCGTCCCGTATTGATTCAAAACGGGACGTGCAATTTCATTCTCAAATACGGGACAATTCCGTATTTTAAAGGACGGGTGGCAACCCTACAGTGCCAGGTAACCACCCATACAATCAGATTGTGATTCAGACTAGGAATGCAATGAATGTAATTACCCCGATCTACATACAAGGCGAAAGTCTTGCAACATTCAAAGATGATGGTTTGGGATAAGTACACCATACAACATAAAAGAGCTTATGAAGCCTTGAACCAAAAAAAGCAAGATCTCAGAGATCGTAAAAAAAAAAATAGGAGGTAATGTCGTTTTACTCGCTGTAGATTTTAGTCAAACATTACCAGTTATTTCACGAGGGAGACCAGCAGATGAACTCAACGCGTGTTTAAAATCCATGCTTCTCCCACGCTCGGTTATATGTCGCGTGTTCTCGGGTAGGTGCACCAAAAAATGTATACATTTAAGCATGTAATGGGCAAACAAAAAATGAGGTATACCCGAAGGCACTGCAGTAGTACTTAATGTAACTTTACTTCTTAAATGTTAATGTTTTACTGTTTAATAATTTATACGCTTCTTATATGTTGTTCAAATTCTTTTATCAAAATACCAGTGACAGCGCAATGCACGATAACGTGGAGTGAATACACCATACGCATCCGCCCACGGCCGCCCTGGTGAGCGCAGATAGGAGTTGATTCTACAATAAAATAAAGATAAAAACCCAGGATTGTTTCCTGCCTTGTGCCCTGTGTTGGCTGGGATTGGCTCCAGCAGACCCCCGTGACCCTGTGTTCGGATTCAGCGGGTTGAAAAATGGATAGATGGATGGATAAAAAGAGTAATACAATCATCACCCATAAAGTGGATAGTTGACGTGACGTTCTATATGTGTACCACATTTCAAGTCAATAGGTGAAACGGTTTGCGAGCTACAGGTGATTTAAAATCCTGGACAGACAAACCAATAGCCACGGTAGCAAATTACAGAAGAAGATTTTACTGTTTAATAATTTATATTTATATGAAATGTGCTTCTTATATATTACTTCATATTCTCATATGATAATGATGTTAATGTTGTTTATATTGATTTCTATGTTATTGAAACTGCATGTATGTGTGTATATGTATGTATATATATATATATATTTATATATGTATATATATATATGTGTGTATACATATATATGTGTGTGTGTATATATATATATATATATATATATATCCATCCATCCATTGTCCAACCCGCTGAATCCGAACACAGGGTCACGGGGGTCTGCTGGAGCCAATCCCAGCCAACACAGGGCACAAGGCAGGAAACAATCCCGGGCAGGGTGCCAACCCACCGCAGTATATATATATATATATATATATATATATATAATATATGTGTATGTGTGTATATATATATATATATATATATATATATATATATATATATATATATATATATATATATATACACTAGCAAAATACCCGCGCTTCGCAGCGGAGAAGTAGTGTGTTAAAGAGGTTATGAAAAAGTAAAGGAAACATTTTAAAAATAATGTAACATGATTGTCAATGTAATTGTGTTGTCAATGTTATGAGTGTTGCTGTCATATATATATATATATATATATATATATACATATACACATACACATATATTATATATATATATATATATATATATATATATATATATATATATATGACAGCAACACTCATAACAATGACAACACAATTACATTGACAATCATGTTACGTTATTTTTAAAATGTTTCCTTTACTTTTTCATAACCTCTTTAACACACTACTTCTCCGCTGCGAAGCGCGGGTATTTTGCTATTTATCTATATATATAAAGGAGAGTTGGGATCCGAGAGACTGTGTTTGTGTGTTTGTGGAGGGATGGAGAGTTAAGGTGGGTGTTGGAGTCACATGATCATCTCCCCTCCCATTCACCTCATTTCATTCACTTCATTTCGCTCCAAGCTGAGCTCCGCAGCTGGCGCGGTCTTGCTGTTCTTGATTTGCTTTTCACATGGCCAAGTATACGTTGCATGCTCAAGAGTAAGCTCAGCACACAACTTGGTCATATTACAACCGGAGGGGCGAACTGACAACATGGTATACAAAGAGATCCTTAACAAATAATTATTGGTATAATTTCCCTCAGTTTATTATTTAAAATTTTAAAGCAGTACTTCGCCGCTGCGAAGCGTGGGTATTTTGCTATAGAAATATATATATATATATATATATACATACACATACACATACAGTGCACTCCTTTAGCTGCAATGTTTGGGGGCTGAAGACCCAATTGCAGGTAAGTGGAGTTAGCTTATAATAGAATGTGGGCCGTGTGCTGCATGCTAGGTACGCACTTTATGCGTGTGTTGCGTCACTGTGGTCGACTATTTATAAAGGACGCGCCTAATTGCAGTGCCTAGAGCTAAGGAATGAACACAACGTATTGTTACTAACCAGCCTCCAATATAGTTTAATCGTCTAATGTAGTCAAATTAGATTACAGTACATGTACTATACATACAGCCTTGCTGGTCTACAGCTGCTAATTTTCAATTAAGCAATGTCGTTGTTTACTCAGTGTTAGTTCACATGCGACAAAAATAATCCGTTATTGTTGTCTGTGCCTGGTTCGGACGACGATCATAAATTTGGCTGGACAGTGCATGAAGTGTTTTGTATGAATCACAGCCAGTTGACTCTGGGTAGGCTCATATAAAATCTAAGCTCTTCACTGCATTAGCGCACGTCAGTGCCATGGCAGGTGCAGTCTGAACGTCATCAACATTGGCCGCATCCAGTCTCTCGTCCTCTTCTAGCTTCATTAGCTGCTGGAGTAGACACCTTCAGGTTTTCACATTTCTCTTCATCTGTTTTATCTGCCCCTCCTTGAACCGACACCTTACCGTGGTGGAGGGGTTTGCGTGTCCCAATGATCCTAGGAGCTCTGTTGTCCGGGGCTTTATGCCCCTGGTAGGGTCACCCAAGGCAAACTGGTCCTAGGTGAGGGATGAGACAAAGTGCGGTTCAACAGACCTCCTATGACGAATAAAAAATTTGGACGGCGTTTTCCCTCGCCCAGACGTGGGTCACCTGGGCCCCCCTCTGGAGCCAGGCCTGGAGGTGGGGCTCAATGGCGAGCGCCTGGTGGCCAGGCTTGCACCCATGGGGCTCGGCCGGGCACAGCCCGAAGAGGCAACGTGGGTCCCCCTTCCCATGGGCTCACCACCTATGGGAGGGGCCAAGGAGGTCGGGTGCAGTGTGAGTTGGGTGGTGGCCAAAGGCGGAGACCTTGGCGGTCCAATCCTCGGCTACAGAAGCTGGCTCTTGGGATGTGGAATGTCACCTCTCTGAAGGGGAAGGAGCCTGAGCTTGTGCGCGAGGTTGAGAGATTCCGGCTAGATATAGTTGGGCTCACCTCGACGCACAGCTTGGACTCTGGAACCAATCTCCTTGAGAGGGGCTGGACTCTGTAACACTCTGGAGTTGCCCCCGGTGAGAGGCGCCGAGCGGGTGTGGGCATACTTATTGCCCCCCGACTTGGAGCCTGTACATTGGGGATTACCCCGGTGGACGAGAGGGTAGCCTCCCTCCGCCTTCGGGTGGGGGGACTGGTCCTAACTGTTGTTTGTGCATATGCACCAAACAGCAGTTCGGAGTACCCACCCTTTTTGGAGTCCCTGGAGGGGGTGCTAGAGGGCGTACCTTCTGGGGACTCCCTCGTACTGCTGGGAGACTTCAATGCTCACGTGGGCAATGACAGTGAGACCTGGAAGGGCGTGATTGGGAGGAATGGCCCCCCGATCTGAACCCGAGTGGTGTTTTGTTATTGGACTTCTGTGCTCATCACGGATTGTCCATAACAAACACCATGTTCAAGCATAGGTATGTTCATATGTGCACTGGGCACCAGGACACCCTAGGCCTCAGTTCGATGATCGACTTTGTGGTCGTGTCGTTGGACTTGCAGCCACATGTCTTGGACACTCGGGTGAAGAGAGGGGCGGAGCTGTCAACTGATCACCACCTGGTGGTGAGTTGGCTTCGATGGTGGGGGAGGATGCCGGTCAGGCGTGGTAGGCCCAAACGTGTTGTGAGGGTCTGCTGGGAACGTCTGGCAGAGCCCCCTGTCAGAAGTAGCTTCAACTCCCACCTCTGGCAGAACTTCGACCACGTCCCAAGGGAGGTGGGGGACATTGAGTCCGAATGGGCCATGTTCCGTGCCTCTATTGTTGAGGCAGCTGACCGGAGCTGTGGCCGTTGGTGGACACCGGCGGTGAGGGATGCTGTCAAGCTGAAGAAGGAGTCCTACCGGTCCCTTTTGTCCTGTGGGACTCTGGAGGCAGCTAATAGGTACCGGCAGGCCAAGCGGAATGTAGCTTCGGTGGTTGCTGAGGCAAAAACTCGGGCATGGGAGGAGTTTGGGGAGGTCATAGAGAACGACTTTCGGACGGCTTCGAGGAGATTTTGGTCCACCATCCGGCGTCTCAGGAGGGGGAAGCAGTGCAGTGTCAACACTGTATATGGTGGGGATGGTGCGCTGCTGACCTCGACTCGGGACGTTGTGGGTCGGTGGGGGGAGTACTTCGAAGACCTCCTCAATCCCAATAACATGCCTTCCAATGAGGAAGCAGAGCCTGGGGACTCCGAGGTGGGCTTCCCCATCTCTGGGACTGAGGTCACCGAGGTGGTCAAAAAACTCCTTGGTGGCAGGGCCCCGGGGGTGGATGAGATACGTCCGGAGTTCCTCAAGGCTCTGGATGTTGTAGGGCTGTCTTGGTTGACATGTCTCTACAACATCGCATGGACATCAGGGACAGTGCCTCTGGATTGGCAGACCGGGGTGGTGGTCCCCCTCTTTAAGAAGGGGGACCGGAGGGTGTGTTCCAACTACAGAGGAATCACACTCCTCAGCCTCCCTGGAAAAGACTATTCAGGGGTTCTGGAGAGAAGGGTCCGTCGGATAGTCGAACCTCGGATTCAGGAGGAACAGTGTGGTTTTCGTCCTGGTCGCGGAACAGTGGACCAGCTCTATACCCTTAGCAGGGTCCTGGAGGGTGCATGGGAGTTCGCCCAACCAGTCTACATGTGTTTTGTGGACTTGGAAAAGGTGTTTGACCGTGTCCCTCGGGGAATCCTGTGGGGAGTGCTTCGGGAGTATGGGGTACCGGACCTCCTGATAAGGGCTTTTCGGTCCCTGTACAACCGGTGTCAGAGCTTGGTCCGCATTGCCGGCAGTAAGTCGAACCCGTTTCCAGTGAGAGTTGGACTCCACCAGGGCTGCCCTTTGTCACCGATTCTGTTCATAACTTTTATGGACAGAATTTCTAGGTGTTGAGGGGGTCCGATTTGGTGGACTCAGGATTGGGTCACTGCTTTTTGCAGATGATGTTGTCTTGTTTGCTTCATCAGGCCGTGATCTTCAGCTCTCTCTGGATCAGTTCGCAGCCGAGTGTGAAGCGGCTGGGATGGGAATCAGCACCTCCAAATCCGAGACCATGGTCCTCAGCCAGAAAAGGGTGGAGTGCCCTCTCAGGGTTGGTAATGAGATCCTGCCTCAAGTGGAGGAGTTCAAGTATCTCGGGGTCTTGTTCACGAGGGAGGGAAGAATGGAGCGTGAGATCGACAGGCGGATTGGTGTGGCGTCCGCAGTGATGCGGGCTCTGCATCGGTCTGTCGTGGTGAAAAAGGAGCTAAGCCATAAGGCAAAGCTCTCAATTTACCAGTCGATCTATGTTCCTACCCTCACCTATGGTCATGAACTATGGGTAGTGACCGAAAGAACGAGATCGCGAATACAAGCGGCTGAAATGAGTTTCCTCTGCAGGGTGTCTGGGCTCTCCCTTAAAGATAGGGTGAGAAGCTCAGTCATCCGGGAGTGGCTCAGAGTAGAGCCGCTGCTCCTCCGCATCGAGAGGAGTCAGATGAGGTGGCTCGGGCATCTGATCAGAATGCCTCCTGGACGCCTCCCTGGTGAGGTGTTCCGGGCATGTCCAACCGGGAGGAGGCCCGGGGAAGACCCAGGACACGCTGGAGGGACTATGTCTCCTGGCTGGCCTGGGAACGCCTCGGGATTCTTCCGGAAGAGCTAGAAGAAGTGGTCGGGGAGAGGGAAGTCTGGGCATCTCTGCTCAAGCTGCTGCCCCCGCATCCCGACCTCGGATAAGCGGGAGAGAATGGATGGATGGATGGATGTTTTATCTGCACTTGCTGGAGCATTACTGTCGAATGCAACGAAACGATCGAAGTTATTAGTTGACATTCCATCAGGCAGCTGTAACCCCACACTGCTGCTATCGTCCACAACTGCTGCTGAGGCACACAGAACTGGGATAGTGCTATGTCCCTCCACAGCTTTCACGAGCTTGCCCATCTGTAGCAGTTGACGATTGTTGACGTACTGACATGACTCCATGCATCCTTCTTCATGTACAAACTGTCAAGTAGCATCAGCTTACGGGCCAGCTCAATTGCTCTCATTGTTACCTTGATCCATGATAGCCATCAGACAGCGAAGCATGAGGGATCGGTAATTTTGCTTGAAATTTGCTATTGTGCCTTGGTCCATGGGCTGAATTAAGCATGTTGTGTTGGGCGGCATAAAAATGAGCTTGATGTTTGTCAGTCTGATATCATCACTGTGTGCTGCACAGTTGTCACACAGCAAAACAATTTGTCGTCATTTGGACTTCATTGAATTGTCCAGCTTCTTCAGCCATTGCAGGAAAACTTCAATGGTCATCCATGTGTTGCGATTTGCCTCGTATGCCACTGGAAGCTCCTTGACATTTTTGAAGCACCTTGGTTCTTTGCTTTTCCCTATTACCAGCGGCGGCAACTTTTCTAATCCATTCATGTTACAGGTCAGTAGCAGAGTCAGTCTGTCTTTTGGCACTTTAGTCCCAGCAGCTTCGTGGTGTTTAAACGTTAATGTTCCCTCAGGTATGGCATGCCAATAAAGCCCAGTTTTGTCAGCATTGAAGATATCACGTTCATCATACTCTTTGATGATGTCAAGAAGAACTTCAACTATCCAACATTCAGCATCAAATTCGTCAGCATCTTGCTTTTCCCCATGTTGCTGTTTAAACTGGATGTTTTCTTGATTCTTCCAGCGCTCCAACCATCCATTTGTAGTATTAAATCACTCTATGCCAAAGCTGACAGCAAGCTGATTGGCTTTTTCAATCAACATCGCTCCACTAACTGGCACCTGTCTGCTTCTAGCTTGGCTGAACCAACACAACAAAGTGACTTCAACATCCTCAGATTTTCCTGCCCATTTTCTTTTTTGGTCAGGATTAGACTATACCTAATGTAACGATATTCCAGCAACTTTTCAAAAAACTAAATTATGTCAATCAGTTTTCAGATCTGTCGGCTTTCAAAGTTACTGAAGTAACAGACACCGCCCATGCATATGCCTGGCACTGTCGACTTTATATGGTGTTGTCTCTCTCTGTATAGTGTATCTCCACTTGTGTGCACATCGGTTGAGCGCAAACTCCGCTTAGCTGTACATGACTTACATGGTCCCTATTTGGATTAAGTCAGGTGCAGTTGACTCGGATTAAACGCACATGGCAATCTTGTCTGGAGGTTGTGCACTTAAACGGAGTAGACTGCACAGTAAGCGGAAAATGGACTCACATGGCCATTGCAGATATCCGAAGCTGACTGAACTGAAAATCATGAAACGGGAATATTAAAGGCATTGCAGCAAACCAGAAATTGCAGATAAGTGAATTGCAGCTAACCGAATGCATCTAGCAATGGAGTGTATAGCGAAAAAAATGGGCCCAGAACCTGCATTGCAGATAGGTGGAGATTGCAGCTAATCGAATTGCAGGTAAGTGGAGTTGACTATTGTAAAAGGCACTATATAGCGCCTGACCCGGCACAGACTGACGCAGAGGCACGTGTAAAATAAACAGACCTTTTTTATTTATCTTCAGCCGTGGGGCACGCCTTCCTCGTGTCCCACAGGCCCAACACAGTCCCACAAGCACTTTAACTAGCACAAACAATAAACAAGTCCTTCCTCTGGCACCACCACTCCTCCCAGGCAACCTTGTCCTCTTCCTCCTGATTCTGGCTCCTGAGTGGTGGATGCTGGACCTTTTTATAGCCCACCCCTGAAGTGCTCCAGGTGTTTGATCAGCTGTGGCTAATTGCACTTCCGGGTGGGGCTGCAGAGATGTCCAGGTGGGTTCCTGGCTCCATGCAGCACCCCCCTGGTGGCCACCCCAGATCCCCACAGGGTTGTGGAGAACTCTATCTCCCATGAAACCCTGCAGGAAACTGAGGCACCATCGTCAGCCAGGGAGGCTGCCACCAAGTGTCCCGGGGGAGGTAGTGAGATGTCCATGGCTGCTCCCCTGGAACATATGTAGAAGGGACGTCCCGGCCGGGCATGGGACCCGGCCACCCGCCACAATATATATATATACATACACAGTACGACATTGAACACTCCTGCCTAATATTGTGTAGGTCCTCCTTGTGCCACCAAAACAGGACTGACCCTGGCACCAAGACATTAGCAGCAGATCCCTTAAGTCCAGTAAGTTGCAAGGTGGAGCCTCCATGGATAGGCCTTGTTTTCTGGGGAATTTGCAGATCAAGTGAAAACCTTAAACTCTTTGTCATGTCCTCAAACCATTCATGAATATTTTTTTTCAGAATGCGTTATCCTGCTAAAGTAGCCTTCTTTAGGTAGGAGTTATGTGTCACATAAATGCCAGGACCCAAAGTTTCCCAGCAGAACCTTGCTCAGACCATAACACTGCCTCTGCTGGTTTTACTCCTTCCCATAGGGCATCCTGCTGCTGTCTCTTCCCCAGGTAAATGACACACATGAATCCGATCCTCCACATGAATAAAAGAAAACATAATTCATCAGTCCAGGCCTCCTCCTTCTATCGCTCCATTGTCCATTTTTGATACTTATGTGGCCATGGTAAGCACTTTCAGCGGTCGACAGGGGGCAGCATTGGCAATCTGGTCTGTGGCTACACAGCCTTGTATGCAGCAAGCCGTGATGCACTGTGCTTTCTGACATCTTCCTCTCATAGCCAGCATTAAGTTTTTCAGGAACTTGTGCTATAGTAGCTCCTCTGTGGAGTCAGACCTGAGAGGCTAGCTAGTCTTCGCCTCCCACACCCATCAGTGTGCCTTGGGCACCCATGACCCTGTTGCTGGTTCACGTGTTGTCCTTCCTTGGTCTGCTTTAGGTAGGTCCTAACCACTACATACTGGGAACACCCCACAAGACCTGCTGTTGTTGAGATGTTCTGACCCAGTACTGTAGCCATCACAACTCAGCCCTTGCCAAAGTCGCGCAGATCTTCATGCTTGCACATTTTTCCTGCTTTTAACACATCACCTTCAAGAACAGACTGATATATAAATTATAGATAGTGAGAGTGTGTACATTTTAATTAAAACATAGTAGTAGAGGTAACTAAGAATTTTTTTCTTTCTTGGACTTTCTTCATTTTTTACTGCAATCAAATCTGTGTTAAGCAGAGAAGGATTGAGCTTGTTTGTTTATTTCAACATAAGTAAGATCTCTGCACTAAACAATTGCCACTTGTCAGGTCTCTAACGCTACTTTTTAAATTCACAATTTGTATTTCTACAGGTATGCAGAGCAGTGGTAGTGCCTACTCATCTCAGACCTCTCTTCCAACTAGATCAGAACAGACGACAGTGGATGAGGATATGAAGAAGTCAATGTCTAGATTGGAGAGTCTAAAAGCAGACTCTTTTCAGGACAATGCTCTGCTTGATATGCAGTTTTCAAGGATAGATCTAACCAATGGTAAACTACAGATGCACAATGCAAGTTCATCCATGCTGTCTGTTTGCCAAGAGCAGAGGGAAAGTTTTAATTGCAAACCTAAACACAAGGATCAGTTGAATCCTACGAAAGAAAAACTGTATGAGTGTACTGAATGTGGAAAACAATTTTCCAGGAAATGGCATCTCAAGACCCACACAAGAACTCACACTGGAGAGAAGCCATACCAGTGTTCTGAATGTGGCAAATGGTTCACTAGCAGTAGCACCCTTCATACCCACACAAGACTTCACACTGGAGAGAAGCCATACTGCTGCTCTGAGTGTGGTAAACGATTCTCTGTCAGACAGCATTTTCAGAGTCACACTAGGGTTCACACTGGAGAGAAGCCGTACTGTTGTTCAGAATGTGGAAGGGGATTCTCATCTAGTAGTGGTCTTCAAGCTCACAGAAGATGTCACTCTGGAGAGAAGCCATACAGTTGTACAGAATGTGGAAAACGGTTCTCATACAGTAGCACGCTAAAGATCCACACAAGAACTCACACTGGAGAGAAGCCATATTGCTGTTCTGAATGTGGTAAACAATTCTCTGACAGTAGGCGACTTCAAAGACACACTAGAGTTCACACAGGGGAGAAGCCATATAGCTGTTCAGAATGTGGCAAACAGTTCTCAAATACTACAAGTCTTAAGATCCACGAAAGAAACCACACTGGAGAGAAGCCATATTGCTGCTCTGAGTGTGGTGTACAGTTTGCTGGTAGGAACCAATTTCAGAGACACATTAGAAGCCACACTGGAGAGAAGCCATTTTCCTGTTCTGAATGTAGCAAACGCTTCACAACCAATAGCCAGCTTCAGATTCACACAAGATCCCACACTGGAGAAAAGCCATACAGTTGTACAGTATGTGGAAAACAATTCTCCTGCAGCAGCAGTCTTAAAATCCATACAAGAATTCACACTGGAGAGAAGCCATACTGCTGTCCAGAGTGTGGTAAACAATTCTCTGATAGCAGGTCACTACAGAGACATAAAAGAATTCACACTGGGGAGAAGCCTTACTGCTGTTCAGAATGTGGCCAACGATTCACACAAAGTTCCAGTCTTAAGATCCACAAAAGAATTCACACTGGAGACCAGCCATGTAGCTGTTCAGAAGGTGGGGAACAATGCTCAAGTAGAAGTCTTCACACCCACAGAACAAGTTATGTTAAAGAGAAGCCATACTGCTGTTCTGAATGTGGAAAACAATTCTCCTATATTAGCCATTTACATGATCACACAAGAATTCACACAGGAGAGAAACCATTTCATTGTTCTGAATGTGGCAAACAGTTTTCTACCAGTGGTGTTCTTAAGAGACACACAAGAGTTCACACTCGGGAGAAGCCATATTGTTGCTCTGAATGTGGTAAATGGTTCTCTCACTGGAGCACTCTCAACAAGCACAAAAAAATTCACACTGGACAGAAGTCTTTTTTCTGTGTGGCATGTGGCAAAGGATTCTTTACCAGGAGCCAACTTCAGGCCCATACGAGAACTCATACCGGAGAGAAGCCATTCTGCTGTTCCACATGTGGCAAACGATTCACCACTAGCAGCATTCTTCGTTATCATATAAAACGTCACACTGAAGAGAAGCCTCATACTGGTGAACAAGAAGAAAAATAACAATATGGCACTAATTATTGGAAATCTGTAAGGATGAGTTGGGTAACATTCTTTTGATAGATGAGGACTTGTGTATAATGACAAATAACAAAGTCTTACTTTAGGCAGGCATACAGAAATTGAGGAGATATGAACAGAAACATAGACATAACATTAACTTGGTGACAAGATACAGTATGGAAACAACTCTTATAGCTCCACCATAACACTGGCCAGATCATGGTCCCAAATGTAAAAAAACAAAGTAAGAGAGCTTCCCTAATGTGGATTTTTTCATTGTCTCAAGGGTTTGTTTTTGCCTTGTACCTGAGATAGGCTTCAGAACTCCCCCAACAGAAGTGGATACGTGGTTTAAAATAGAAATGGCTGGGTGGATGTCTGACAACACTACTATTGTCCCTGTCATTGCACCCAACTTGATCTGAAGCCGTACAGCACCGGTGATAGGACCCCTTTAAAGCTCTTATTTTCCCTATAAGATGAGCTGATTTCTGTCCATCCAGAAGCTGCCAATGAAGGAAGAAATTCAAAAAGATTTTTCAGATTGTCGCTACAATTGAATCTTCAAGTGTGTTTAAGCCATTAATGGTGTCAAATGTGAATACAGGTACAGCACATAAAAAATTAGTGCAGTGAGAGAGTGTGTCAAAGTTGACAAATGGAATCATTTGAATATTGAAAGGCAAGAATAGAAACCGAAGCTGCAGCAAAACCTTCAGAGAGTAAGTGCAACCAATGAAGAACCGTACAACAGACGTAAAGTGAAACAACAGCACTTAAATGGGAAAATGAATCTGAAGAAGTGAGAATACACAAAGAGCCAGTGTAAGTGAACATCAGCATTCAAAATAAACACAATGTGATAACCAGTTATCATCAAGTGCAAACACAAAATGTCATTTAGCAAAAATCAGAAACCTATAAAAAAAAAAATAAAAAAAATCTAGCAGAATTTGCCAGTAAAGATGGGCATTTGGAGCCATGAGGGGTCCATAGTGCTTTAGAATTTACAGTCAGATATGTCTTAAAACCGCATGCATCATGGCCCTTGTCCTGGGGAATTCATTCAAATTACTTGATGCTTCTGTACTGAGATAATCTTGTAATGTCATCAATCAGAAAGCAGCAGTCCAGTCCTTTTTGTCTTTAGCCTAGGTGAGACGCTTCTGACGCTGTCTCTTGTTCAAGAGTGGCTTGACACAAGGAATGTGACAGCTGAAACCCATGTCTTGCATACGTCTGTGTGTGGTGGTTCTTGAAGCACTGACTCCAGCTGCAGTCCACTCTTTGTGAATCTCCCCCACAATTTTGAATGGGTTTTGTTTCACAATCCTCTCCAGGGTGCGGTTATCCCTATTGCTTGTACACTTTTTTCTACCACATCTTGTCCTTCCCTTCACCTCTCTGTTAATGTGCTTGGACACAGAGCTCTGTGAATAGCCGGCCTCTTTAGCAATGACCTTTTGTGTCTTGCCCTCCTTGTGCAAGGTGTCAATGGTCGTCTTTTGGACAACTGTCAAGTCAGCAGTCTTCCCCATGATTGTGTAGCCTACAGAACTAGACTGAGAGACCATTTAAAGGCTTTTGAGTTAATTAGCTGATTAGAGTGTGGCACCAGGTGTCTTCAATATTGAACCTTTTCACAATATTCTAATTTTCCGAGATACTGAATTTGGGACTTTCATTAGTTGTCAGTTATAATCATCAACATTAAAAGAAATAAACATTTGAAATACATCAGTCTGTGTGTAATGAATGAATCTAATATACAAGTTTCACTTTTTGAATGGAATTACTGAAATAAATCAACTTTGTCATGATATTCTAATTTTATGACCAGCACCTGTGTGTATATATATACAATATATATATATATATATATATATATATATATATATATATATATATATATATATATATACACATACATACAGTACTGTGCAAACATTTTAGGCAGGTGTGAAAAAATGCTGTAAACAAAAAATGCTTTCAGAAATATAAATGATTGTTTATTGTTATCAATTTAAAAAATGCAAAGTGAACGAGCAAAAGAAAAATCTAAATCAAATCAATATTTGGTGTTACTACCTTTTGCCTTCAAATCAGCATCAATTCTTATAGGTACACTTGCACAAAGTCAGGGATTTTATAGGATTTTAGTCAGGTGTCTGATCAACCAGTTATGCCAAACAGGTGCTAATGATCATCAATGTCACACGTAGGTTGAAACACAGTCATTAACTGAAACAGAAACTTCAAACTGGGTGAGGAACAGCCAAACTCTGCTACCAAGGTGAGGTTGTGGAAGACAGTTTCACATCATGGCAAGATTGAGCACAGCAACAAGACACAAGGTAGTTCTACTGCATCAGCAAGGTCTCTCCCAGACAAAGATTTCAAAGCAGACTGGGGTTTTAAGATGTGCTGTTCAAGCTCTTTTGAAGAAGCACAAAGAAACGGGCAACGTTGAGGATCGTAGACGCAGTGGTCGGCCAAGGAAACTTAGTGCAGCAGATGAAAGACACATCAAGCTTATTACCCTTCAAAATCGGAAGATGTCCAGCAGTGCCATCAGCTCAGAACTGGCAGAAACCAGTGGGACCTAGGTACACCCATCTACTGTCCGGAGAAGTCTGGCCAGAAGTGGTCTTCATGGAAGAGTTGCAGCCAAAAAGCCATACCTCCGACGTGGAAACAAGGCCAAGCGACTCAAGTATGCACGAAAACATAGGAACTGGGGTACAGAAAAATGGCAGCAGGTGCTCTGGACTGATGAGTCAAAATTTGAAATATTTGGCTGTAGCAGAAGGCAGTTTGTTTGTCGAAGGGCTGGAGAGCGGTACAATAATGAGTGTCTGCAGGCAACAGTGAAGCATGGTGAAGGTTCCTTGAATGTTTGGGGCTGCATTTCTGCAAATGGAGTTGTAGATTTGGTCAGGATTAATGGTGTTCTCAATGCTGAGAAATATAGGCAGATACTTTTCCATTCATGCAATACCAATAGGGAGGCGTATGATTGGCCCCAAATTTATTCTGCAGCAGGACAACGACCCCAAACATACAGCCAAAGTCATTAAGACCTATCTTCAGCGTAAAGAAGAACAAGAAGTCCTGGAAGTGATGGTATGGTCCCCACAGAGCACTGATCTCAACATCATCAAGTGTGTCTGGGATTACATGAAGAGACAGAAGGATGTGAGGAAGCCTACATCCACAGAAGATCTGTGGTTAGTTCTCCAAGATGTTTGGAACAACCTACCAGCCGAGTTCCTTCAAAAACTGTGTGCAAGTGTACCTAGAAGTATTGATGCTGTTTTGAAGGCAAAGTATGGTCACACCAAATATGGATTTGATTTAGATTTCTCTTTTGTTCATTCACTGCATTTTGTTGATTGATGAAAATAAATGATTAACACTTCCATTTTTGAAAGCATTCTTTGTTTACAGCATTTTTTTCACACCTGCCTAAAACTTTTGCACAGTACTGTATATAAGAGAGAGAGGCTTATTAATGCTAACCTCTACCAAATCTTTACACAACCTTTGGGTGGTGATCAATAACCAGCAATCCTTCATTAATAATAATACATTTTATTTATATAGCACCTTTATCATGTTGCAGTAGTCTCTTGGTCATGCAGATTCACTATATACCTCATTTGCAAGATCAGATCATATCTGACAAAGCATGCAGCACAACACCTGGCCCGGATTTGTCACATTTGGACTTCTGCAACTCTTAGCTGGCAGGAGCAGCAGCACATGTCACCCAAGCCACTGCAGATGATTCAAAATGCAGTAGCACATCTGGCATTGAACCACCCAAGGTGGGCGCATGTCACTCCTCTTTTCTACATTGGCTTCCTGTAGTGGCACATTTAAAGTTCAAATCTGTGATACTTCCCTATAGAGTAGTCAAAGGGCCAGCACCAACTGTGTATATATACAGTATATATACAGTAATCCCTCCTCCATCGCGGGGGTTGCGTTCCAGAGCCACCCGCGAAATAAGAAAATCCGCGAAGTAGAAACCATATGTTTATATGGTTATTTTTATATTGTCATGCTTGGGTCACAGATTTGCGCAGAAACACAGGAGGTTGTAGAGAGACAGGAACGTTATTCAAACACTGCAAACAAACATTTGTCTCTTTTTCAAAAGTTTAAACTGTGCTCCATGACAAGACAGAGATGACAGTTTCGTCTCACAGTTAAAAGAATGCAAACATATCTTCCTCTTCAAAGGAGCAAACAAATCAATAGGGCTGTTTGGCTTTTAAGTATGCGAAGCACCGCGGCACAAAGCTGTTGAGGGCGGCAGCTCACACCCCCTCCGTCAGGAGCAGAGAGAGATAAAAAAATCAATACGTGCCCTTCGTGCTTTTAAGTATGCGAAGCACCGTGCAGCATGTCACTTCACGAAGCAGCTGCACAGAAGGTAGCCAACGTGAAGATAATCTTTCAACATTTTTATTCTGATGAATGATGTCTGGCGATGCCCCCTCTGTGGCTTTTCATGCATAGCTCCAAGCTGATGGAACAAGCTGACGAGACATTCGTGTGTTCAAGGGGCATCTGAAGACTCTTGTTTGGTGAATTTCTGACTATCTGATATTAGTTGTTAAGTGTTTGTAACCTATTAATGGCAACTTGCTTGTATTTTGTTCTGAGCTGTTCGAGTTTAATGATTCATTTTTTTGTAACCTTGTCCTGTAACACATGAGCCCCAAGAATCCCCCAGACTGATGTTTATTCAATTATGTTTACCTTTTTTGTAAGTCACTTTCAATAAAAGCTAAGCAAATAAATATAAATATAATGTATCATATGGGATGATCTGTACAGAGTGGGAAATATTTACTTAGATAATTGGGTTGAATCATTAAGGAAATTAAAGCCTTGAAATTGGAGAGCTCAATGGAGAAATGCTGGTTTCTTTTGTCATTTGTATCTTATTGCTAATAAAGAGCAATTAAAATCTGAGAAAACAGCTTTTTACAACTAAAATCAGCAACAAGGGTTCAAATTCTTAATGAGTGAGACCAATAAAATGAAGCAGAAATATTACTTGAGCAATAAGTGCTTCTTATTAAGCAAATGGGTTGGAACAAAAACCTGCAGCCACTGCGGCTCTCCAGAAACAACTTTGCCAACTTCTATCATAAGGTGTACTTAGATTTTCTGACCGCCCCTTCTGTATTTAAGCCTCACATTTTTACTTCCTATGTGTAATACTTTTACTGACATTAAATTTCATCTGCCACAAATCTGCCCAAGCCTGTATGCTATCCAAGTCTTTCTGTAATGATATAACGGATTCCAAATTATCTGCTGATTCAACTAACTTGGTATCATCTGCAAACTTAACCAGCTTGTTACTTATGTTATTATCTAAATCATTTATATATATTAAAAATAGCAGCGGCCCCAGCACTGACCCCTGCTGGTCACCACTCTTAACATCGGCCAGTTCTGAGGAGGTTCCTCACACCATCACCCTCTTCTTCCTGTGTCTGAGCCAATTCTGCACCCATCTAAAAACATCACCCTGAACTCCCACTTCTTTTAGTTTGATGCCCATCCTCTCATGTGGCACCTTATCAAATACTTTCTGAAAGTCAAGATATCATCTGCTCCATTTTGATCGTATCCTTTTGTTGCCTCCTCATAGAATTCCAGCATGTTAGTAAAACACGACCTCCCTCTTCTGGACCCATGCTGACTGTTCCTAATATTAACTCCTGTCTTTGCCATGTGCTGCTCAATCTTATCCTTAATAATACCTTCCATTAATTTTCCCGTGATGTACGTTAAGCTTACTGGCCTATATTTGCTTGGATCTGCCCTGCCACCCTTTAAACCCTGAACTGCTCTCACTGGTGTATTTTGTACACCAGTCTTAGTTTTTGTCCATTGTCCTTGAACCTATCGGCAGCATCCGTCATCTCTCCTCCGCTCAATTCCCTACAAGTACAGTGTTGCAATGGTTTCCCTCCAGTGTGCCCCCAGCAGGTTTTACGAGTGGATGCACAGTTGCAAGTTCCACATGGAGCATTTGGAACACCGCACCGATACTTACGTATGTATGACAACAATGAGATGTTCTTCTTGCAATGACTTTTTCTGCAAAGAACATTCAACAACTGAAGTGAAATGTAATCCATGTGCAAGTCCAGCAGTGGATGAAAATGTGACCGGTGAAGAATTAGCACAGGAGAAGTGGATCAGGTTTATTTTCAGATCTAGGCTGTGTCATACTAATCAGTAATATGGTATTAAATTATATTTAAAAGATGCACAATTTAAAATTATTGCAATAGTATATTTTACAAAGTCACAGCGTGCATATAAACAGCCATTTTAACACTGGTGCATAAAGTACACTGTGCGAGTACTTATGAAATGAGAAATGGTGCAGGTAGTTAAGGGTTAATATAACGGAATAATATTTGCCATTTTCCAGTCCTTTGAAATTTCTCCATTGCGCAGTGACTTCCTAAAAATACGTGTCAAGGGTTTATATCTGTACTCGCTAACCTCCTTAAAAACTTGAGGGTCAATAGTATCTGGTCCTGCAGTAATTTGTTTGATTTCAGCCTATTTAATGTAAACAATTCCTTCCCATAAACCACAGCGCCTGTCCCTCCATCCCCTCATATCCCTAATCGTAATTTCAGATTTTTGAACACTTGCAGTCTGAATGTTCTGCATAACAGAACTGGGTCGGTGCAGCCTTTTGCTCTTATGCACGTGACATTTGAAATAATTTATGAATAAAAATGAGTCAGGCTACTATTTCCGAACATTTGGAAAGATGCTAAAAAGACACTTTCTCAATCAATTTACTTGTAGTACATCGGTGCTAAAAGATTAAAACTAATTCTGCATTAAACATGGAATCAATGTGCATACATTTCAGGGTAGAGAAGCTCATATCTGTTGCTCTTATACATGATAATCATCTTTTCCACCTTCTCAGACCAACAAAGTGCTTAATTCATGAAACTCCTGGGATTAAGGAACTTCAAGATCTTTGATACAGACTTCTTCTTTCGGCTGCTCCTATTAGGGGTTGCCACAGCGGATCATCTTCTTCCATATCTTTCTGTCCTCTACATCTTGTTCTGTTACACCCATCACCTGCATGTCCTCTCTCACCACATTCATAAACCTTCTCTTAGGCCTTCCTCTTTTTCTCTTGCCTGGCAGTTCTATCCTTAGCATCCTTCTCCCAATATACCCAGCATCTCTCCTCTGCACATGTCCAAACCAATGCCATCTCGCCTCTCTGACTTTGTCTCCCAAATGTCCAACCTGAGCTGACCCTCTAATGTCCTCATTTCTAATCCTGTCCATCCTCGTCACACACAATGAAAATCTTAGCATCTTTAACTCTGCCACTTCCAGCTCTGTCTCCTGCTTTCTGGTCACTGCCACAGTCTCCAACCCATATAACATAGCTGGTCTCACTACCGTCTTGTAGACCTTCCCTTTCACTCTTACCGATACCCGTCTGTCACAAATTACTCCTGACACTCTTCTCCACCCATTCCACCCTGCCTGCACTCTCTTTTTCACCTCTCTTCCACAATCCCCATTACTCTGTACTGTTGATCCCAAGTATTTAAACTCATCCACCTTCGCCAACTCTACTCCCAGCATCCTTACCATTCCACTGACTTCCCTCTCATTCACACACGTATTCTGTCTTGTTCCTACTGACCTTCATTCCTCTCCTCTCCAGAGCATATCTCCACCTCTCCAGGGTCTCCTCAGTGAGCTCCTTACTATTGCTACAGATCACAATGTCATCAGCAAACATCATAGTCCACAGGGACTCCTGTCTAATCTCATCTGTCAACCTGTCCATCACCATTGCAAATAAGTAATGACTCAGAGCTGATCCCTGATGTAATCCCACCTCCACATTGAATGCATCCGTCACACATACCGCAGACCTCACCACAGTCACACTTCCCTCTTACATATCCTGTACAACTCTTACGTACTTCTCTGCCACTCCCAACTTCCTCATACAATACCACAACTCCTCTCAAGGCACCCTGTCATATGCTTTCTCCAGGTCCACAAAGACGCAATGCAACTCCTTCTGGCCTTCTCTATACTTCTCTATCAACATCCTCAGAGCAAACATTGCATCTGTGGTGCTCTTTCTTGGCATGAAACCATACTGCTGCTCACTAATCATCACCTCCCTTCTTAACCGAGCTTCCACTACTCTTTCCCATAACTTCATGCTGTGGCTCATCAATTTTATTCCCCTGTAGTTACTGCAGTCCTGCACATCCCCCTTATTCTCAAAATATCAGCACCAGTACACTTCTTCTCAACTCCTCAGGCATCCTCTCACTTCCAAGATTCCATTAAACAATCTGGTTAAAAACTCCACTGCCATCTCTCCTAAACACCTCCATGCTTCCACAGGTATGTCATCTGGACCAACGGCCTTTCCATTTTTCATCATCTTCATAGCTGTCCTTACTTCCTTCTTGCTAATCCGTTGCACTTCCTGATTCACTGTATCCACATCATCCAACCTTCTCTCTCTCTCGTTCTCTTCATTCATTAGCCTCTCAAAGTACTCTTTCCATCTGCTCAACACACTCTCCTCGCTTGTGAGTAAATTTCCATCTTTATCCTTTATCACCCTAACCTGCTGCACATCTTTCCCAGCTCGGTCCCTTTGTCTAGCCAATCGGTACAGGTCCTTTTCTCCATCCTTAGTGTCCAACCTCTCATACATCTTTTCTTTAGCCTTCGCCACCTCTCTCTTCACATTGCGCCTTATCTCCTTGTACTCTTGTCTACTTTCTGCATTTCTCTGACTATCCCACTTCTTCTTTGCCATCCTCTTCCTCTGTATACTCTCCTGTACTTCCTCATTCCACCACCAGGTTTCCTTTTCCTCCTTCCTCTTTCCAGATGTCACGCCAAGCACCCTTCTTGCGGTCACCCTTACTACATCTGCTGTAGTTGCCCAACTGCCTGGTAATTCTTCACTGCCACCCAGTACCTGTCTCACCTCCTTCCTAAACTCAACCTTGCAGTCTTCCTTTTTCAACTTCCACCATTTGATCCTTGGCTCTGCCCTCACTCTCTTCCTCTTCTAGATCTCCAATGTCATCCTACAGACCACCATCCTATGCTGCTTAATTACATTTTCCCCTGCCACTACTTTGCAGTCTTCAATCTCCTTCATATCAACTCTTCTGCATAGGATGTCATCTACTTGTGTGCACCTTCCTCCACTCTTGTACGTAACCCTATGTTCCTCCATCTTCTTAAAATGCATATTCACCACAGCCATGTCCATCCTTTTGACAAAATCCACTATCCTCTGACCTTCTTCATTCATCTCCTTGACACCATACCTATCCATCACCTCCTTGTCTCCTCTGTTCCCTTCACCAACATGCCCATTGAAATCCGCTCCAATCACCACTTTCTGTCCCTTGGGTACACTGTTCATCACTTCATTCAACTCACTCCAAAAATCTTCTTTCTCGCCCATTGCACACCCAGCTTGAGGTGCATATGCACTAACAACATTCATCATCACATCTCCAATTTCCAGCTTCATAATCATTACTCTGCCTGACACTCTTTTCACCTCCAAAACACTCTTGACATACTGTTCCTTCAGAATAACTCCTACTCCATTTCTCCTCCCATCCACACCATGATAGAACAATTTGAATCCACCTCCAATCCACCTGGCCATACTCCCCTTCCATTTAGTCTCTTGCATGCACAATATATCAACCTTCCTTCTCTCCATCATATCTGCTGACTCTCTCCTCTTACCAGTCATACTGCCAACATTCAAAGTCCCTATCCTCAGTTCCACTCTCTTTACCTTTCTTTACCTTTCTCCTCTCCTCCTGCCTCCGGACACATCTCTCCCCTCTTCTTCTTCGGCCAACAGTAGCCCAATTTCCGCCAGCACCCTGTTGACTAATAGTACTGGTGGCGGTCATTGTTAACCCAGGGCTCGACCGTTCCAGTATGGAAATATTGATTTGGCAAAATTTTACACCAGATGCCCTTCCTGACGTAACCCTGCCCATTTATCCAGGCTTGGGACCTGCACAAAGAGACACACTGGTTTGTGCATCCCCTGTGGCTGGGTTCATCCCCTGTGGCTGGGGATCTTTTATACAGATCTTTTATACAGACAACGTACTGTATTTTCATTTTATGCACAATTACAATCCAAATTTAACTTTCCACCTACACTCTATTTTTTTTCCTTACATTGAACTTAAAAATGTTGTTAAAAGAAATCTACCCAACTTTCCACGTTTCTATCTCATATCAATCCCATGGGCCATACTGATTAGTCTTGATGACACTCGGAGAGCTTTTTGATAATATATAGAAATACTTCAAAGAACCCCTCCTTTAATGAGTCTATGGGAGCGGTGGGAAAGGGGACCATTCAGGCGGCATCTCAGAAAAGAAACTCAACCATCCATAGAATACACTCTTGTCCTGTATTAGCAAAGTATTCCGTAATTCCACTAAAGGTCTTTCATTAGTCACATTAGTCACATTTGAAATTGTACAAAATGCACCGAGGACAAGACACAACATGCGAGTGCTGCCATGGAGCTTGTATGTTCTGGAATTGCACAAAATAAACCGCATTGTGGACAAAAAAATCTTTATCTAGTTCTCAGACAGCTCCAGGGTTACAGTCACTCCCAAGGCATTAATAATGACAGTTGGTGCACTCCTGGAAGGCATTTAAATGCAGTGAGAGAAATTGACTGCTATAGCCAATACCACACTACCAGCCCACCCTCCATAACCTGGTGGGTAACTGACATTAATATTATTCTCAACTGAGAAAAAAAATCCAATTCTGCTTTAGAGGACAAGTCCAACACTTTTTTTAGAAAACAGAAGAATTAATTAATTTAATTTTAAATTAAGCATGTAGAGCTTAGGGCGGCATGGTGGTGCAGTGGGTAGCGCTGCTGCCTTGCAGTTAGGAGACTTGGGTTCACTTCCCGGTCCTTCCTGCACGGAGTTTGCATGTTCTCCCTGTGTCTGCGTGGGTTTCCTCTGGGTACTCCGGTTTCCTCCCACAGTCCAAAGTCATGCAGATTAGGTGCATTGCGATCCTAAATTGTCCCTAGTGTGTGGGCTGGTGCCCTGCCTGGGGATTTGTTCCTGCCATATGCCCTGTGTTGGCTGGGATTGACTCCAGCAGACCCCCGTGACCCTGTAGTTAGGATATAGCGGGTTGGATAATGGATGGACGGATGTTGAGGTTATTATCAACTCTACCATACTATTAATTGCTCTATTGTGTTTATAAAGTTAGAAAAAAATAAACCCCTCTCCCCAAAAAAATCTTTCTCTAGGGTCAGATTTGATCTTTTTTTGTCCTTTTGTATCTTTGCTGTTCATTTTTTTTTCTCTGCGGTGATTCTGAAATAAACAGTTGTATCTGTTATTATTATCCTTTGTTTAATTGAGCAGTATTTCCTTATAACGTTCTGCTTTTAAAAAATAAAATAATAATTTACTAGGGGGCTCTGGCCCCTGCTCACTTTGATCATTGATCTCCAGGGTTGGCTGCTAGGCGCTCGGTATCTCGCGGATGAGCCCTTCCTTTAGAGAAAGCGATTAAATTTAAACAGTATAGGGAAGAGTATGCAGGGTGTGGGAGGAAGAGAGTTAGGTCCTTAGTTATTATAGACAGATAATCAGTTACTTGAGTATTTGACTACAACTGTCTATTTTAAATAACAATGAATAATAAAACACAGTTAAAAGTAAAAGTAGAATTAAAAATGTAAAATGTGATTAAACATAATAAAAAATAATTAAATTACATTAATGCCTCATCCAAAACAATTTTAGTAATTACCTTACTTTATCCTCTAACATACATTCTATAAACTATAGAAGAAAAGAAAAACCCCCCGAGGAAGACAAGAATAGTTTAATCAATCACAGATGAGTACGTGGATTCTACGTTGCAAGGCAGGAGAGCAAAGTTATATTTCTTTCTATCGGCTTTTTATAATTTCTTCTTCCTCTCCCTTATGTCTTAAAAATAAACAGAATATTGTTTTCTTAAGCATTTTATTTAAGTTTGCTAATGGGCCATCAGTTCTTATTTTTTTCACTTGTCAGATAGACCCTAAAGGAGGAAAGGTCAGCTCTCTTGTGTTAAAAAAAATGAATTTCTAAAGAAGTTGGAAATTGTCTTTGGTCAGCATACTGCACCCTGTCTTAGGACAGACACCTGTATGAATAACCTGCCCTTATAGCAAAACGGCTTTGTCAGCTATTAACCCTAAGTAGCTTGCAAGCAGTTAATTTTTCTTTCACAAAACGTTGCTTTTTTGTATTTCTGTTTGAATGTTGTTCGGGAAATATTCCGCAGGGATTTTGGTCCATATTGACATGATAGCATCATGAAGTTGCTGTAGATTTGTCGGCTGCACATCCATGATGTGAATCTCCCATCCCAACACAACCTCAAAGGTGTTCTATTGGATTACGATCTGCTGACTGGGGAGGCCATTTGAGGACAGTGAACTCATTGTCATGTTCTAGAAACCAGTTTGAGATATGAGCTTTGTGAGATGGCAACATTATCCTACTGGAAGAAGCTATCAGAAGATGGGCACACTGTGGTCATAAAGGATTGACTTGGTCAGCAACAATACTCAGGTAGGCTGTGGCATTTAAACAATACTCAATTGTTACTAAGGGACCAAAAATGTGCCAAGAAAATGTCCCCAACTCCATTATACAGTATCACCAGCCTGAACTGTTGCTGCAAGGCAGGATGGATCCATGCTTTCATGTGGTTGATGTCAAATTCTGATCCCACCATTCAAATGTCACAGCAAAAATCGAGACTCATCAGACCAGGCAATGTTTTTCCAATCTTCTATTGCCCAGTTTTGGTGAGCCCGTGTGAACTGTAGCCTCAGTTGCCTGTTCTTAGCTGACAGGAGTGGCACCCGGTGTGGTCTCCTGTTGCTGTAGCCCATCTGTTTGAAGGTCTGATTTGCTGTGTGTTCAGAGCTGCTCTTCTGTAGACCTTGTAACGAGTGGCTATTTAAGTTACTGTTGTCTTTCTATCAGCCCAAATCAGTCTGGCCATTTTCCTCTGGCATCAAGAAGGCATTTTTGCCCAGAGAACTGCTGCTCACTGGATAATTTCCCTTTTTCAGACCATTCTTTGTAAACCCTAGAGATTGTTGTGCATGGATATCCGAGCAGATCAGCAGTTTATGAAATACTCAGACCAGCTCGTCCACACCAACGATGCCACGTTCAAAGTCGCTTAAATCACCTCTTTTTCTCATTCTGATACTCAATTTGAACTCCAGCGGGTCATCTTGACAATGTCTACATGAAGAAATGTATTGAGTTGCTGTCATGTGATTAGTTAATCAAATAGTGTATTTGCATTAGCAAGCAGCTAAACATGTGTACCTAATAAAGTAGCCGGCGAGTATCTTATATATATTTGTCTTCTGGTTTGTCCTGCTTCCACTTCAAAACCGGTCCTGCCGACACGGCATTTCTCGATTCCTATTCCATGTCATGTACTATACTGGCCTGCTGAACATAATACATCCAACAAGTACTCGAGGTGCTGGCACAAGGTAAAGTAATTTTCGTCGGAGAAGATGGCGAAACGCCTGCCGAAAGGGACATTTGCATCTATCCCATAGGCAACTCCTATAAACAGATTTCTACGCTCAATATGAATTGCGATCCTATGGTTTACCCACTTTTATTCTCTTACGGAGACACTGGCTGGCACAAAGATTTACAAAATGTTCCCGATAAAAGAAGCGCCAAGCGAATAAGGAATACTCAATGCCAATTTTACGCGTACAGATTAGCAATGAGAAATACATTTAGTATTTTGCACTCCAGCGGCAAACTATTCCAACAGTACGTCGTAGATACGTATGTTAAAACAGAGGGCGCGCGTCTCAACTATCTCGGATTACATCGACAAGATCTGCGCGTGGAACTATCAGACGCACTGCAAGCAAACGCTGAAAATAACATCGTACGTGTTGGCAAAATGATCATATTACCATCCACATTTCCAGGAAGTCCACGATACATTCAATATGTTAGTTATTTGGCAACATCTTAGAATTCCGATTAGCAGTCAGTAGAGAAGAGTAACGAGCTGGTCTGTCTGTATAAATAGTAGAGGGTTTGTAATCAGTTGCTGCGTTAATGAGCTCAGGGGCAATTCAGAGCTCCGAGGTGTCACATTTCACTTTCCTGCTTCAGTGAGCTCACGTGGGATTCTGAGCGGACTATTCCATGTATTTGTTGTACTGCGGTGACGTCATTAAGCGCGACGGAAACACAGACGGAGAGTTGCTGCTTGTGTCTTCGGCGTGAGGGCTGAAGCGGCGACGCGCGTTTTTCTTGTGGATAGGAAAACGTAATTACCGAAGATAAAAAAGCAGTATTCAAATGAATTAAAGACGACGCAGTACAATGCGATGACAGGTACGTACTTAAATTATAAACGAGAGAAATAGATGGTACAGTAGCACCAGCAAAGCCAAATATCGCCAGATACGCCGAGTGTTGTCATGGAGCGGTTTGTTTTTCGTCTTAGTGTCTTAAATTCATAGCCTCAGTTTTACTTTAGGTAGGCCGGTCATGTTCTTTGTAGTCATTATTGCTTGTCCCTGCGTTTTTTTTCTGATAACCCAACTTGTGGTACCGATGACTGCTATTATAATAATTCCATTTGTTTGACTTTTCTTTTAATTAATTTTAATAGCAGACTCGCTTTGCTCAGGTGCTGTCACCAGCTAAGCCTTGTTTATCTCGTCGGCCCAGCTGTGACTGTGGGCTCACGATCGATATCGTTTCGCAATTCAGATTTAAAGCGCACGGGGCATACAGTCGCTATTTTTCGTTATGTGCAACACCACTAGCGGTAAATATACCTTTAATAATAAATGTAGGGTTTATAGCCAAGTACCTTGGTCTGGATGCAGCAAAAGTACAACAGGGGAAATATAATGGCATTGGGGCTCAGCTGTTGTTGAAGTATATTGCTATTGACCTTTTGGGGCTGTATGCGTCATTAAAAAGGACATTGGATTTCGTGCTTCTTAATTTAATACACGAAACGGAAAACCGATTAATTTTAATTCAAACCACGTGCATAACGGCATGATTCTCTTTGTTATAATTATGCGCTGTACCAGTAACGGCGGAATGCACGATAACGTTCGGTGAATACACATCCTCTTTCTCTGTACGTTTAGCATTCGTTTTCTCAGAGGTTGATGCGCTTTGCTGCTTCGTGAGCAGCTCTTGGTTTCTCCAACCTAGTGGCCCGCTTGTTTTCTTCTTTCGTCGGCATCTTTTCGTGTTAAATCTTTTTTTTTTCTTAAGTTGACACTTAAGTGTTTAATCAGCCTCAAGAATGATTTAAGATCTGAAAAGGTAGAGAAAGTGACGGCGAAGGTGGTAGAAATGAGAACAGCGCCCGTACGCATGCGCCGCCCTGCTGCCCGCTACGGAGAGTTGATTTTATTGTACAATAAAATAAAAATAGGACTAACCTTGGAGATCTATTATCACCCTGGAAGCGGATAGTAGACTTCATGTAGTATATGTGTACCAAATTTCAGGTCAATAGTTCAAACGGTTTGCGAGCTAGAGGTGATTTAAAATCCTGGACAGACAAACGGACAGCCACGGTAGCATATTCTATAAGAAGATCGATTTTAACATTTTAAATGTACTCCAATAAGCATTTTTAATGGTATTGATTCTGCAGCCTGCATTATGAATGCTTTGGCTCGCTATTACTCGAGTTACAGCCCCTTTTCCACTCACTCACAGGTGTTAGTTAATATGACAACTTCAGGGCCCATCAGTATCTGGCAACAAACGCACTGTTGGTACTGAGTGACATTGTGGAGCAGGTTTGGATGTGAGGGTTGTGGTGGATGGTTGCCCTTAACGTGCCTAACTAGCGTCCTCCTGATGGGTTGGAACCGAGACACAAGTCAATACAAAAAATATCAAGAGGTATCTTATTTCTAAATTATGAAAACATTAATAAGTGCAAACCTCTAAGTTGCTGCATTTGAAGGATTTTTTTTTCTGGTTAAACATTTTTGTAGCCAGTTATAAGTTTAATGCATTGAGTCAGAGGCCTGCGATTACTTTTACCAGTGGACCAGTTATATTCTGCGCTGTTCATGTGGGTGCAACAATCTTTAACACTGGGTCTCCATAGTTCCCTCGATTTTTAAACCGTTACTGTGAAGTGTGCTGCCATAGAGTGTTAGTGTCTTTTATTTTATTATGTACAATTTTAACATTAGATTTCATTACATTTGCTATGTAATGTAAGGCATTCAGTGCCCTATTACATAAACAGTTCCACGATTCCTTAGGATGGTCTTATACTTCCAGCTGTACTTCAGAGCGTGTATTTAGTACATCAGGGACTCAACTGCAGGTCAACCAAATCACGCCTCGCAGAAGAGCACGTTGACATGCTGGTGTTTATTGCAAAAAAAATAATATTGAATTTACAAAGGCATTGTAGTTTTACAGTTTGCATTTAGACAATGTCTTTAAATCCCCATTGGGGATTAATGAAGTGTCTCTGTCTGTCTGTTATAGAGCTCCTTTCATATCTATCTATCTGTCTATACAATAGTTTACAAAGACCCCATTAATGTTCTTTTTACTTGAATGTTTGTTTAACATTTTTATTTGTGGTGTTTACAAAAGATCAGTTCTTATTCAATTAACATTTAATGGCATTTGTAACAGTTCATCGTAGTGTGTTTGACTGGATGTAAACTACTTTATTTTTTTATTGTTTACAGAACTTTACTCCCATTTTTTTAAAAAAAGATTGCACTACTTGAAGTATTTGCATTAAATGACTATAATGTATTATAGAAATTACAAATTAAAAAACAAAATTGCAATAAAGTTCTTTATTGAGTTACATAATATACTGTATATTATGTAACTCAAAATATCATTCGAAAATGATACTAAATTTCAATTCTTTTCTTAGTATCAGAGCAAAGTTGGCAATTTTGTTATTGTGACAACCCTATGCAATGGGTATTGGGGTAAAGCCATATTAATAAAACTGAAAAATAAAATTACATTAAAAAGTAATCTTGGACATGAAACTGATAAAAAGCATGAAAACTAAATGCTTGAGTGAACTGTATAAACAATTTAAATTTGTAAACCTCTTATAATAATATGATATTGTACCCTCCTTCAACCTGCTGAAAACCATTAGCAATACACTCAAAACTGCAGTTGTGGAATGAATGAATGAAGTAAAATAATGCATCTGAAGCTGAATTTAGTTTAGTTGGCTTGCTGTAGGAAAAATATTTATACCCCAAATTCCTATTATGATGTCTCCCGTCATAATATTTACTGTTTCCAGTCTTATTGTGTTGTGCAATGACCATCAACAAAAGCCAAGGTCAGTCAGTTGGCAATTGCATGTTGCATTTTTCAAGAGTAAGGAACTTCAATTAACTGATAATATTGGCCCCTGTTTTTTTAAAAAAAAAAAAAAAAAAAAACTACAAATATCATAAACAAAAAAGTATTTATTTAGTTACATAGTACTTCAGATACACCTGATTAACCAACGGCACTATAACTGAGGCCCGTTGTCTTAAGAAATTTCCAAGATGAAGCCAGATAATGCAACTGATATACTAGCGAAACCAGGTAACACAACATTAATGGAATATTTCATATTTAGTGTGTGAATCTGAGAGAGACTCCTGCACCAGCCTCTGTTCAAGTTGCTCTACCGCTCTCCATGTTTTGGAGCATACCTTGCCTCTGCTTAGCTAGCAAAACCTGTTTATTCAGCAGACATCGTCTACAGATTAAGGAGCGACATTTGATGTTTTTGAGAGAGAGATCAGAGCTATGTGTGTTTTATATTGCCAGAGATGTCATGGCCACAAGCTGAACACGGTCAGATATAGTGCCAGTGACTATTGATTTCTGAGTTTGTCCTGTTTCACTACTATGTGGGTGCAGCCATGGGGGGCAACAAGTGTGTGTGTGTGTGTGTGTGTGTGTAAAATAATATATATTGTTCTCTATTTTTATTATATTTTGCTCAATCCCAACAAGATGAATTCAGATGCAAGACACTTGTACAGGCATTATAATATCAAAAGCATATCCTCTTCCTTTATACCTCACTTTTATAACAGTTGTTCACAGCATTTTGCTAAATTGGTTTTATAGCCTGGGAAAGGAAGACATGCCGATACCTCAGGCAACATCAAAAAACTTTATTATTTGGGAAAAGATAGATTAAAGACTTTGAGCAAAATTCATCCATCATATTGACAGTCGGGCCAATTAGGTACATGCAACAATCGTATGTTGTGAAACCCCAGGCATAATATTGTATAAAAAATATGCCTCATCTGAAAGCAACGCCAGAAGAGAAACAGCGACGACGGAAGAGTGTCTTCAGAAGAGAGAACAAAGACACGTGTGACCAGTTTTCATGCGATCATCAGTTAATGGCATTTTCATGAACATCGATTGTTAAATCAGCGCCACCCTGGGACATTCATCCTTGTCATCTCTAATTCCTTTCAGTAAGCTTTCTAAGACTATATATTCAGACTTTACTACCGATCTTATTTTCTATTACTTATTATTTAATAAATATTAACTTGTTTTCATCTTTCTATACTTGGTCTTTAATATGCAGAGTGATTGCAGTAGTAAAGTTTTTTTTTTTTTTTTGAGCTCCTGTAACAGCCTGAGGTTTGCCACACTCTCTCTCTGTGCTGTGAGGTTTATTAAGGCTGAGGGTCAGAGCTCTACCCAATAGTAGGGAACAGTACACAAAGTAAGACATCTTTGATTGATAAATGGCATATAACCAAAGATGATGAGCCTTTGTATGTTTAAATATATTCCTAGAATTTAGGTCTGAAATATATATAAACATTCAATGTTGTTGGTCACGGTGGCGCAGTGGGTAGCGCTGCTGCCTCGCAGTTGGGAGACCTGGGGACCTGGGTTCGATTCCTGTGTCCTCCCTGCGTGGAGTTTGCATGTTCTCCCCGTGTCTGTGTGGGTTTCCTCCGGGCGCTCCGGTTTCCTCCCACAGTCCAAAGACATGCTGGTTAGGTGGATTGACGATTCTAAATTGGCCCTAGTGTGTGCTTGGTGTGTGGGTGTGTTTGTGTGTGTCCTGCGGTGGGTTGGCACCCTGCCCAGGATTGTTTCCTGCCTTGTGCCCTGTGTTGGCTGGGATTGGCTCCAGCAGGCCCCCGTGACCCTGTGTTCGGATTCAGCGGGTTGGAAAATGGATGGATGGATGTTGTTGGTGCCGATAATAGGTAAGTCTCGAAGTGCTGAGAGAGTGACAGGTTGTGCTGTTCCTAAAGCAGTTGTGTGGTTGAAAGTGCTAAAGGTTGACCAGCTGTGTGTGTGTCATTCATGGGGCACTGTTGTGGTTAGTGTCTGAGTGTATGTTGTGAGACACACAGGTCCGAACACCACCAGACAAATACCACTTCTTTATAAAAAAGCACCCGTTTTATTTATCAAACACAGTCCCGCACAGCACACAGTGCTCCCAACACTAACCACCCTGTACATGGGCCTTTCTCTCCCTGTCCGTGGGCCGCCTTTCCTCTCTTCACGGGAGCTTCGTCCTGCTCCCACTCCCGACTCTAGCTCCCTGATTGTAGGGAGGAAGCCCCTTTTATTCCCACTCGGATGTGCTCCAGGTGCCTGATGACACTCTTCCGGCATCACTTCCTGGTGTGGCAGAAGTGCTGCTTTTGCACCCGGAAGCACTCTGGGTGTCCCTGGAAGGATCTTCCTCCACTTTCCCAGGTGTGGTGGAAGTGCCTGTTTCCCGGGCTCCATGAGGCTCAGGGTGCCCCCTGGTGGTGGCCACGGGCCCCAATGGGCTTGAGCCTCCTGGCTTCTTTCCTGTGGTCTCCTCAAGATCCAGGGCGGTTGCCCCCTCGTGGCCCGGGGGACGTATAAGCCACCTCCCGGTCCTTCCAGGCATCCCGGCTGGGTCTGTTCCCCAGCCTCCTGTGACAATGTGTATATCTGTGTATGTGTGTGTTATTATTAGGGTGCGGGAGTAGACCAATCCAATAACAAACTTGACGAGTGTAAGGGGTAGACAGACAATAACACATAGATATAGATAGAGTGAATGGATGTAATAACAGTACTATAATATATACTGCAACTTTGGTGGATTACCAGATACTTGAGTCTATAAAATCCTACAATAGAATCAGGGTAAACTCAGATTCTGCGGTGGGTTGGCACCCTGCCCGGGATTGGTTCCTGCCTTGTGCCCTGTGTTGGCTGGGATTGGCTCCAGTAGACCCCTGTGACCCTGTGTTAGGATATAACGGGTTGGATAATGGATGGATGGATAAACTCAGATTTGGAGCGATCTGTGACCGATGAAATTAAACCTAAGTAATGTTTATTAAAACAAAAATGTTAAATATGATTGTGAGGACTCTGAGTCATAAATTTTTACATAAATTACTGGGAGTTTTAAAGTGTTTCTCACAGTGCACAGTCCAAACCGTGCCACCAAGAACTGACTAATAAAATGTTGGGATATTTGACAGCCACACTGTGGGGAGTACAAATAAATAAAGGTTATGCTTTAAATCAGGGGTCGCCAAGTCTGGTCCTGGAGGACCACCGTGGCTGCAGGTTTTCATTCTGAGGCTTTTTTTAATAAGTGTCAGAGAGTCAGATCGGTGGAGGGGTGATGTTAGAGCGCGTGAGCTTATTCAGTGCTGCAGGAACAACGCACATGTTGATCTTTTTTTTTTTTTTTCAGTACATGTGCCTTCCCTGTTTATTTATATATCTCTGCCTGTCTGTCTCTCTGTTACGCAGTGCTCTGTCTGTCTGTGTGTTATGGATCTTAAAAATAACAGTTATAAGGACAGTTGTTCCTGTTAATTGCAGTCTCAATTATTAAAAAAATATTTTAAAAGGAGCATCCCACATGAAAATATAACGATCTCATTAACTGACAGTGCATACCAATTTATAAATTTTATGTCCGTTTGAGGTTAAAAAGAAAAAAACAAGTAACATTTCATCCCCAAGTGGGGAATCGAACTCAGGTCTGTGAGGCAAGGGAAAGCTGCTGTGTTCTAAGAAGCAAATCTTAGCATGCTACGCCACGGAAGCTGCTGTATTAACCTTGAAACTTTTGTGAAAGTGTTTATTTGATCTTTGGAACTCAGGCTTTACACATTCTATAGTTTATGCCTACTACATTTTGTAACATTTATTACTAAAATTATGAAAAAGTTTCTGTTTTAACAATGTGTTTACACAGATTACTTTAGAAACGGAACACGCATGAAATGTGTGTGTTCCAAATAAAGATCTATTATTTCCACTGTAAAACTTCACTTCACTCCCAGATAATCAATCAAGGCATGAGCTGGGAAAAGTTCACTCACGTTCTGAGTCGGTGGGGAGATGGAATAGCCGGTTGCTGGCAGCTTGTCTTTTATCAGTACATTTAGAGGACAAAGGATGCTGGTGGAGAGGTGTGAACGGATTTAAGAAGCGATTTAAGGTGGGCCGGATCTACGAGTTTTTTCATAGGCTCTGGTAATTCTAGTGTTAAGATTTGTTCCCCTGAATTTCTTCATCATTCCTCTGAGTTGCTTCATTTCTTTCCTTAAACGGCACCCAAACAGAAATGAAATGTGAAGTGAGTGAGCCAACAGAAGACCAAATACTGTAAGTCAGGGCCTCAAACTCGCACCAATTTCACTCCAACCAGCTGCTTAATGAGGTGTCGATTCTTGTCGTTAATTAAACCCATTCTTTAATTCCATGGCTTGTTGCTGCTCTTGTGGTGCATTAGCAGACATTTATGAAATTGTTGATTTTCTCTTTTCTAAGAGGACTGTTAAAATGTTTTGGGGACCTGAGCCGATCGACATTCCTGAGACCTTCATCATTCTTTATTTTCAGATATTGTACGATGGACACCAGTTTTGTTTTGGCTCATTTTGTATCGCATTGTTTGGCTGCTAATTAAGGAAAAAGAAACAATTTTTGGATCTGAGTCTTCAAGAGCAAATCAATTAAAATGAATTCAAAAGAAGTGAATTAGGAGCCAAAACAGGTCACTAATTAAGAAAAGGGTTAGAATGAAACCTGCAGCCATGGTGGTCCCCCAGGACCGGAGTTGGCGACCCCTGCTTTAAATGGTGTATTGACAAGTGAAGAAACGTGTGTAAAACTATTTGTGGTATCATAAGAATTCCCGTGGAAGAGTAGGTTGATGGACTCTAGGGTGGTGGGCAACAAGCTTTGAGGAATGATTGAAGGAGTTGATTTGTTCAGTGCAGCATAATTTGAAGCTCTTTTTGCTTTTTCCACAGACATGAAAAGGACACTGCCCTATACGGTAACGTTTGCATAAGATGGAGCAGGTCGGCCAGGATCCCTTTAAACATGAAGAAATCTGTAATGATAAGTAAGAAAAGAATCCCACGCTTTACAGTGGCCTCCATGTGATGCCCACCATGAAGAAAAGAAGTGTGAGCATAACAGAGGAGGATAGTGGAGGGGTGGCTGTAAGGATTAAAGAAGAATCTGATGCAGATTTTGGCTACACAGACTTGCACACAAATGAAATTGTAAGTAGTTTAATGGAAAAAGATTGTAAATCAGAACCTGTCTCGCAGTCTTTTTGTTACAAAGAAGAGACCCCTGACTTACACTTCATGCCGAGTGAACTCTGCTTTCTGCAGTGTCATTCTGCCAACCTGATGTCCAAGTCTTCAGAATGTGGCGTGAGGAAGTCTGCAAACATAGCAGGTTCTGGTTATTCTGGAGGAGGTGAGTGATGCAAAAATAAATAAATAAATAAATCGACACAAAAAGGCTTCAGGCTGTTGTGTTACTCCTGATGGCTGCTGCTTTCCATTGTCACTGAACTTAGAAACGCTGGCTTGTTTTGATCAGGTGACTGCAGTGTTTAATTTCCACAAGTCACTTACCCCGGCAGACTTCCCTGCTGTTTACTCCTTTCAAATCGCATTCACATTACAATAAACAACTGGCAGAGGCCACAGCAGTTTTACAACCTTAATACCTGAATTTGTTTGTTGTCAAACCAGAGTGGCATATTGAAATGTTGACTGTGAGATGTTACATAATAAGACAAGAGAAGGTTTTGGGATCCATGAAATGCTGCCGCTCATCCAGTCTGGTGAACTTGGCTTTGAAATGTGTTCTGTCAGATTTAAGTAAAGTTTTGCAACATATTTTTTCCCTGTTAAGCACATTTAACGTAATTGTGTTGTTAGTTACATTAACTATTCTAAGATTGTAGAAGTACTAGTTGTGTAATCCCATGCTGTAAAAAGCCCAGGCTCCTAGAGACCATGGACTCTGGCACTTCAATCAATCAATCGCATCGGTTGTGCATTAGTGGCTAAGTGAGGTTCTCTTTTCTCGGCAGCTTTGTTTTGCCAGCATGCTCGCCTCTGTTGTCTGTCAGCAGCTAAGCAAGTTTTTCTGTCCTCGGAAGTTTCGTTTTGCTGATGTGCTCGCCTCGCTTGTGTATTTGCAGCTAAGCGAGTTTCTCTTTTCTCTGCAGTTTCACTTTGGTGACAGAGTCACTTTCTTTGAGATTCATGCTGTAGCCTCGTACTTCTGGGCAAGACAGAGGGACACACTTCCACACTTAGACGTTTATATGTAAGATAGGTAAAAGAAGTTGTTTGCCTTAATTGTTGTAGCAGCACAGGTGTTGTATTTTATTGCTTTTTCACAATTTGAACAAAAACTGCAAACCTCACAGCTGGAGATGGAGTGACTTTGGCCAAGTGTCATTTTATTGATGCAGTGGTGTTAAACTTGTGCATAGGCAAGGCAAGGCAGGAACAAGAATGATGTCAACACTGTTTCAGCGACAGGCAGCGAACATCATCTTAACTGTGTTGCTTATAAAATATATTTTATTTAAATGAAATCAGGTCTACAAAATTAAGAGTTTAGATAATTATTTCATAATGGTAGTCATGTGGTGGGTCAATACTTTGTCATTTTAAGCAGTGATCAAAATGTTAAAAAATGAACACTGTCCAAGAAATAGCTAATTTAAATGGTAATTTTTAATCCATTTTCTTGACTGCTAAGTGAAACTTATGATCACACGGTACAAAACAGATTTTTGGGTGCATTGTTCATTTAAATTCCCAAGCCATAATTCGTTATTTGTGATGTCTTTCCTAATATAAGGTTGCATTGTCCAAATTCCTCAGTAAGCCACCAGCCGTGGTTGAATGGCTCCTTCCAGATTTTTAAAGATGGCAAGTCCTGCTGTGGACACTCTCCTTCAGCTTGTCAATAATAATTGGTTTCATTGATTTGAATCCTACTGCACTTGCTGCTCTTAATTTTTCTTTGTTGCTTTCAAGCTTCCAAATTTCTTGTTCATTCACGTGTATTCTGTATCCTTTAAATCGGTGCTTCCCAAACTCGGTCCTGGGGACCCACTCTGGTTGCAGGTTTTTGTTCCAGTCAGATTTCAAATCGGTGACAACACCTGATAACACTGAGCTTGTTTAATTAACTGGAATTTTTTTGTCTTATTCTACATTCAGAAAAGCACAGCAGCATGAGTTTTAAATTTATAAGACATTTAGAAATATTTCTGCTTTTATTATAGATTTAAATGCTTAACTCGCTTTTTTTGCTTTCATTATATTTTGCCCTTTCTCTGAGCAGGTTGCGCCCTTCATTGTATCTTAATAATGACAATTAAAACAATGAGCAGAGCAGACCACCCAGGCACACAACACTGAATAATCAAAGGCTGCAACTACTTTAGGGTCAGACCTACTGATTAGTAAATAATGGATTAATTAAACAATTAGAACACAAGGAAATGCAGATTGAAAATCAAGATGAAAATATCTCTTTATTATATAAAAAAAAAAAAATCCTGGGATGAGACGTGACTTTTTCAGAGAGACACTTTTAAGTTCCACGAGACGAGACTTTGTGCCAAGAGATTTAAACATGCCCGGGGCCCAAAATAAAAGACAAAGAGTAGATGAGAAAGTAGAATGTCGTAAAGAATTCAAAAACATTGGCGTGATACACATGCAGAGCAGATTAGAGATAATGGAAGTAGGAAAATTCGTAAGTCTCAAGAAAATGATAGTAAAGATCGCATTAGCACAAACAAACAAATTATTTCTCAGTGAAATAACGGAACAGCGAAAAGAGATTGAATATATTTTTTGGATTTAAACTTTAGGTTGGAGACTTGTAGATTGTCTAATTCATGTTGCCATCAGGGAAAAGTAGTGTTTTTTTTTTTCCTCAATGATGAGGCGTATCCGCGAGAAAGAAAAGATTTGTTGTTTGGTGAAAGTGAAATCCACATACAGTACGCAAGCGGCAGAGATGTAAAGTGTGTGATCACTTGTGTGTGTGTGTGATCAGACTATTGCCAAGAGGTCCCGCCCTCCTCCTAACCATTTTTAACCACGCCCACAGTCATCTCACCTCTCATTTGTGTGAATGCTTTTGTCAGACACAGTTCCTGCACTCTCAGCTCTTAGAAATGTTTACATTTTCCTCACTTTAAGTTCCCAATAAAAGATGTGTAGCTGCTGAAATATAAGGTGTTGTCAAGCACGGGTAAAACGCGTGTCGAAAGAATTCTCACAGTCCAAAAGTTTGTTTTAAAAGTATTTAGTGAAAGTTAAAAGCAAATAATCCACACAAGAATAAAAGAGAAAATCGTTACACACCTAGAATAAAAGGCAAAAAAAAGGAAAAACGTATCTTCTATAAACTTAGGTGAAGTTTTTCAAGAAAAGCTATTTCTATACTTAAAGGTTCTTAATTTCTTCTGTACACCTTAAGTGTACGGTATGGTACTTAAATAAACAAGTTTTCTTTGTGTGTTACTTCACACAGTCAAAGAGCCCATAGGCCATCAAGTATGGTCACGTGCACAAGCACGGTCATGGTTAAAAACCGTATGCCTCTACACCTTACACATGGTAAGGCTGTCACTAACTGAAGAATAATGTTTACTCAAAGCTGTTAAAAATGGCAAGAATATACCAATACAATTCTATTTACGGGGATTATAGGAACCTCCCATAGATTATGCATTGTCATCTAATAAATATTCGTAAATTTTATAGAACTAGGAAAAAGGCTCTTACAAGATGTATTGAAGAATTTAATCCCGAAGGGTTATCAACAGAAAAAATGAGTACACAGGCAATCCTGGCACAGAGAAACAATGAAGTCAAACGAATTAATGCAAAAATTGGTGATTGGTTACATGGCAAAGACATGTAGAATTTTATCAGGTGACAAGAAAGGTAATGTAGTACATCTTCAGGGGATAACATTAGACACCTAAGGAGTTCTTGATATGCCATTCGTATTAAAATGTTAACAGATTCCCATTAGAATAGCTTTTGCTATTACAATTTAACAAGTCACAGGGACAAACATTCCAAAAAGTTAGTTTATTTATTAGAGAGCAAGAAATGATATTCACTCACGGGCAGTTGTATTTTGTATTGTCACAATGTGTCCAATCACAGAATCAAAATTCAATGCGATATTGATGAAAAGTTAATTCCAAATATTGTTTTTACTGAAGTTTTACAGTAAAAGTGTAAGTTTAAAAAGTATTTGCCTGTTAATTTCAAAGCCAAACAGAACAAAATCGTATAACGCGACATGAAATATAATTTTCTTTCAATTTAGTACATTTTACTATTTTTTTTTTACTGTGGTTAATTACTTGCTGTAATGTAAAATAGTTCAATTATGCATATGTAACAATTCCCATGAAAATAAAAATCTGTTTAAATTTTACATCCGCTTCCCCATACGCAAGCAACAGAACTGTGAGTTGGCTACCGCGTAGTGCAGGCCCGGGGGTTGGCGAGCGAAGCGAGGTTTAAATTTTTTTTTACCAAACTTAGTTTTCAAAACACAGAACTTGGAAAATTAACCATTCACTTAACTAACCCAGAGTCCAATTAAAAACAGAAGCTGGTTGGAACAAAAACCTGCAGCCACAGTGGGTCCCCAGGACCAAGTTTAGAAAGCACTGATTTAAATGATAAACCTAAAGTAAACCTTGCCACAATTCATATTTTTAGCCTTAATTTTCCTTTCATAAACTTTATAAAGGCTAAAAATAATCATCTGTAAAACAATAACATGATCGCTGTAAACTGATTCAAAGCATCAAACAATCATTTAAATTACATTATTTAAACAAGTCCTTTAGTTTAACCAATTGACTAATTCTGATTGGAGCATTCACTGGATAAAGTTATAGGAAAAAAAAACGCTGGGGAAACTTGGAGAGATGAACTTACATTTAAATGTGTCTAGCTCACCTGAAAACAAACTGAAATAGACGCTAGAGTTTTATTTTTGCTCTAGGCTAGCAGTTTGAAGTTTATCTGTAATATCTTGGTGTAAAATGGTTACAACTTTGACCAGTTCTCCATCCATCCATCCATCCATCCATTTTCCAACCCGCTGAATCCGAACACAGGGTCACGGGGGGTCTGCTGGAGCCAATCCCAGCCAACACAGGGCACAAGGCAGGAACCAATCCCGGGCAGGGTGCCAACCCACCGCAGGACACACACAAACACACCCACACACCAAGCACACACTAGGGCCAATTTAGAATCGCCAATCCACCTAACCTGCATGTCTTTGGACTGTGGGAGGAAACCGGAGCACCCGGAGGAAACCCACACAGACACGGGGAGAACATGCAAACTCCACGCAGGGGGGACCCGGGAAGTGAACCCAGGTCCCCAGATCACCCAACTGCGAGGCAGCAGTGCTACCCACTGCGCCACCGTGCCGCCCACCAGTTCTCCAATTTTATGGAATAACAAATACTACACTTTTTTCTCTATTTTTTCATAGCACTCAAACCCAAAAAAGTGTTTTTTAATTAGACAGAAATGTGTTTTTTTTTTGTTTTTTTAAACACTGTATGTTAAAACGCTAACAAAAGGTGAAAATTGCCTCTATTTTAGTAATTAATACTAATCCGTATATAAATTGGAGAGTAGGTATGTTTGAGCCATTAACATCAAATGACCATAATACAGGGTGGCCCGCCTCTAATTGATCCTGTGATGTTGCAGTGAGTGTACATGAGCAGGCTGAAACGGGCACAGAGATGTACTGACGCACACTTTCAGCATCTTCTGTAAATGTGAGAACCAAGTTTGATCGTTTTTCTCTTCACCACGTAATGCAGTCATCTCGGTGGAGGCGGACCACTTTCTGTATAATACAGCTGACTGTGTTTTAGAAGAGCATATAATACAAAAACTGTTAAGTGTAATTTTAGTTAGACACATTTTGAGCTATTGACCCCACACTGTTAAAGACTTAATGGTTGGTTTATCTTCATTTTGTTAAGTGGCTTTTTTTCTTGCCATTATGATAGCAATATTGTCCAAATAATTCTTGAGATGGTGTAGCCACACAGTTTGTTCCCAAGTTGCGTTTATACACATAGAGGGCTTGTGAGTAATCGACCAAAGCCGGGACACCTGGAGGAGTTGGTCGCATCAACTTTCAAGGCTTCATTAACTTCCATTGCTGCATCAAAGCAGTAAGTTGTTAACCCACTACTTGCTTTCTAAAAAGGCAATTTTAATTAATCTTAGAAATGTCATTGTTTTTCAGTTTTTGGTAACCTAAACTTGTTTTTTTTTTTAATTAAAAAAAAAAAAAAAAAAAAGTTTAATGCTTGTCTTTGTATCAATTCAGGTTATTCATTGAACTTGAATTACCTTGCATATTGTAATCTTTCTAGTTAGCCAATAAAAGGGGTCATTTTGCTTAACCTCTCACCACATTAAGTTTACTGTATGTACTCACATATAAGTTGGGTCTTGAAACCTGAAAAATCGATCATAAAATCAGAGCCTGACTTATACGCCTCTTCAAAAATACGACACTTAATTTTTTTTACATCTTCTTGCCTCCTCCAATCTCGCATCAGTTTCTCAGACGCATTGAATTTTGTTGTAGCGGCGTAGTTAGCAATTTCTGTCACCACATTGACTTTTGATTTAAAACCAGTTTCATATTTTCTTCTGATAGAACACTCCATCGTAGATAAGGGATGCTCTTATGATAAAGGTGTATGAGGGTGTGAGATACAAAAATACACAAATCAGTGCAAACATCGCTTTGCAATAGTTTGGGTATTACCGTGTGGTTACGTAGGCACAATAAATAGGGAAAAAAAAAAAAATGCTGTGTCCTCCGTGGTTACTCTATCAGATGGGCGCTAGCATATCGTAATCTCTTGGACCAATGCGTGAGTTTTCCGCATTCAACTTATATGACCGACATTATAAAATACTGGAACTTATATGGTAAAATCAAGCCCTGACTTATCCGCACTTAAATGTGAGTATATATGGTAATAAAAATGTGGAAAACTGGGAGTGTTTCACTGGTTATGTATGCACATAAATATTAACCACAAGGGGGCACCTCAGACTTCCCAATCCCCAGACACCATTGCACTCCACACAAGGCTTGGATTCAAAAGATTTTGTCTAAAAAAAATACTTCTAGTAAGCTTTTCGTCTTTAATTCAGGCACACAGACAATCCTGTTTCCTCTGCTTTCTGCTTCTTCTTCTTCTCTCTCTCTCCTTTCTAACCAAACCCGGTAAGTACTTCCAGCATGCCAGTGTTCTAACCAGGAAGTACTTCTGGGTCAGACAGAATCTCAAGGTGATGGGGTAGCCTCCCCCCAGCAGCTCCTGCTAGGAGCTCAAATACCCCAACAGCTGGGCTCACAAGAAGTGCAATTCCCATGTAGCACAATGGGTGCTACACCATAGGGATGCATCCTCCCAGTGTACTGGGTAATATATGGCCCCAGTTGGTAGTCTCCCTCTGTCCTTCCATTTTCTGGTTGAGAAGCCAGTAAAATGGAAGAGCAACCATCCCTGGCAAGGATGTCAGTCCCTCAATGCTATCCATCTATGGTGGCCTCTCCACCAGGAAAAAACACACCATCCATCCCAGTCAGGATTACCTTTTTTGTATCCCTGCCATCCATCACAATACAAAAAAATGTATAATAAGCTGGTTGTTTTTTGACAATACAAAAGTAGGTGGAACTGCAGATGATGTAGAATCAGATACGTTGTACAGGGGAACTTAGCATACAGGCTTAGGCAGATTTGTGGCAGAGGAAATTTAATGTCAGTAAATGTAACATACAACACATAGGAAGTAAAAAGGAATGCACAATAGGAAGTCTGAAATTTGAAAGTACTCTTCATGAGAAGGACTCAGGAGTCATAGTGCACAAGACAGTGAAAAAAGCAATCAAAAAGGCTAAATGAATGTTCAGTTATAAAGCTCCCAGATGTCTGGAGTACAAGCCAAAGAACATTATATTTCTACTTAATGAGGCTTCACCTGAGGTAAGCAGAGATTAAGAAGTGATATATTTGAACTTTTTAAATTTATGAAAATAATTAGTACAGTGGATCTGGCTTTCACATTAATGTACTTTTAAAGAACTTGGAGAGACCGATAGAAACTTAAGGTAAATTTTTCCATTGCACAGAGAACCATAGTTTTGCATGAAACAAGCAAACTAATATTGTAATAGAAAGGGAGCCTTAAGGCACCTTCAGCACTCGGAGTGATGTTGTTATTTTTGGAGAACTTAGATGAACAGAGTGTAAGGACTCCAGGGGTCGCTGTTTCCCCTTTAAACCCAACAAACAGATGCAGACACAGGTTCAAAGCACTATTTGAATTCTTCTTTTAAGCAGTGCATCCAAAGCACCCCAGCCACAATAAACGGGCAATTGAATTACACAATAATACTATCGAATATTCTCTCCTGCACACCTCCCTCTGGTCCTCTCACAGTTCCTCCTGGCAGCCCCCACGGTACCCAACAGGGCTGAGAAACTGCACTCCCAAGTCCCAGGATGCCCTGTGGGAATCCAGGGCACCGTTACACTCCAGGGGAGCTGCCACCTGACATTTTGGGGGAGGCAGTGTCCTGGAAGAGCTGCCTTCCCCCATCTTTCCATCTCGGGGGCATCCCGTCCAGGATGAGTTATCAATCCCTCTTCAGGGCTGAATGACCTGTTCTCAAGAAAATTCAAGTGTGTTGGGGGGGAAAAAAAAAATGAACAAAACCGGAACTATGCTGTTTGCACCTTTTTACAGCATGTATCCAGCAGGGGGCACTATCTCCCTTGTTGGAATAAGTTCTTTTGTAATTACGGCATGTTACATAACTGGAAACTATATAGATATAATATAAAAAGGCAATACGGTGCTAAGAAGTCACATAGGAGAAATAACTTGGCTTTCTTTAATGATGGTTTACGTGGCATAACAGACAAGGAAGCCATAACAAGACCTTTCAGGTAGTGGGGGCCCGATGTGTAGAGTCTGCCATTTTCGTTGCTGCATTGGAAGGATTTTCCAGATGGGACGAAGGTATCTCCTATCTGTCAATCGGCTTCAAAGGTGTGCCGGGCAATGTTCCAAGGCTTTATACGGTTTTTTCATGTGCAGGCCTCCTCTTGGGTAAATCATGCCATTCCAAACAAGGAAAAGAATATCCAATATCATGCTGACTCTGACACACAGAAAAGGTACAATACCCATTTTCACAGTTGTCCCCGTTTTGTCTTCTAATGCTAGTCTAGCAGTTCTAAATGATGAGCCCCTGTGTGCTAAATCTGGCCTTGTGTTAGCTGTACATGTGAGAAGAAAAAAAAAAGCAGATTTAAAATATTTACACAGAACACAGTGACATATTAAACTTATGTTCTGATTAAACAGCAACACCAAGTTTTAAGTCTTTGGGTTAGGCATATCCAGTATTTTGCAGGTTTGTTTTTGACCTATTTTTCCAGCATATTTACAGGAAAGAAGAGAGGCCAACAGAGATGTGAAAGAGTGTGCCGGCTGGTCATGCCGAGACATGTGAAAGTAAGGGAGACACAAAAGTTAACAACCTGTGCAGGCCAACATAGTAGGGTAGCAGGATTTTGTTAATGTTTTTTTAATGTGTTTCTGTTCTTCCTTCATATACCATGAGTGTGTTGTGATTCAACAAGTTATTTTGGATTATTATTTGGCATTATTCTAGATGTGGACAAAACCGACGGTACACTTTGTCAAAGAATCATTTCATGGTCTTCCATTTTATAAACGAAATATTCTTCAAATTGTGTCGTGAAATTGGAGTATTATTTTTGCAACCCTTAATTCAGTGAAATGAAATGAAAATGGAACTCTGCCATTTGTTTTCTCCTTAAATAATTCAAAATGATCTTACACTTTGTATAAGGTTTTTAACAAAATCAGCTCAAAAACTTGTGACCTGTGTCTTTCACCAGGTGATTCCTTGTTGATTTCCTGTTCATAATTAATTTTTCCTCTCAACTGCTTGTTATTCTTACTCCTTGAGAACTTGATAAAGTAAAATTAACAAATTGAATAAGATTTAACACAATACTTTGTTCTTCACAGTGCTTATGTAATTTAATAAAAGCATTATGATAAGTTGCTGTTGAGAAATAGTCTCAAATTTATGTTCTTTACGATTTCTCTTTTTAGTCTACATTGTAAGTTTTAACTAAAACGTCATAATTGTGGCATTGGGTTTTATGTTTTTTTTTTCTTTTTCTCATTCGTCTCAGTGTTTTCCATGTTTGTGTTTTTTTTGTTTTTCTTCAGTATGTTAAGGAGAGTAAAAGTGAATCTGTCACTAACAAACAAATTAGTCTGGTTTTAGCATGATAGCTTGGTGTCCAATGGGCAGCCGCATGCTATCATTTGAGATTCGGCAGGCAAAAGCTGTTCTGCACTTGAAGATTTCTATCTTCTCTGGTTTCTTTTAATCCTTATTAAATGAAAAATTTGTATTTCTGCAGGTGTACAGGACAGTGGTAGCTTCTTCACATCTCAGCCCTCTCTTCAGTACAGATCTCAACAGACACCTCCCGATGAAAATATGAAGTGTGAGAATGTGAGTTTGGAAGCAGCCTCTTTGCAGGGAAGCTCTCTGCCTGTCGTGATACTTACAAGGATAGATGCAACCAACAGTAAGCCACAGGTGCACAACACCACTTCATCAACTCCGTCTGTCTGCCAAGAGCAGAGAAAAACTTTTGAGTGTACACCTAAACACAAAGATGAATTGGGTCCTACAAAACAAAAACGCTATGATTGTTCTGAATGTGGAAAGCAATTTGTTGTAAAATGGCATCTTCAGACCCACATGAGAATTCACACTGGAGAGAAGCCGTATTGCTGCTCTGAATGTGGCAAACGATTCACTCGCAATAACAGTCTTCAGACTCACACAAGAATTCACACTGGAGAGAAGCCGTATTGCTGCTCTGAATGTGGCAAACGATTCACCTGCAACAAGAGTCTTCAAACCCACACAAGAATTCATACTGGAGAGAAGCCATATTGCTGTTCTGAATGTGGTAAACGATTCTCTGATAGTAGACCATATCAAAGACACACAAGGATTCACACAGGAGAGAAGCCATACAGTTGTTCAGAATGTGGCAAGCAATTCTCAAACTGTACAAATCTTAAGACTCACAGAAGAATTCACACTGGAGAGAAGCCATATTGCTGTTCAGAATGTGGCAAGCGATTCTCGCAATTAAGCAATTTTCACAGTCACTCCAAAACTCATAGTGGAGAGAAGCCGTATTGTTGTAATGAATGTGGCAAAAGGTTCTCTCATTGGACCACTCTCAAGAAACACACAAATACTCACAATGGAAAGAATTCTTTTTTCTGAGCAAGCTTCTTTATGAAGAACCAACTGGATACTCACAGAAGATCTCACACTGGAGAGAAGCCACATTTGTGCTCTAAATGTGGCAAAGGATTGTCTGAGAAAAAGAAGTCTTCAGAACCTTGCAGAAATTCGTATTGAAGTGCAAGACACTAAGTAATGGAAATCCTATTAGGAGAGTTCTGAACACAAGTCAGTCACAATATACAAAATGATACAGCGCTGCACCTTTGTCATAACATAAACTAGGGATGTCAAAATAGCCAAAAAAGATTTGAATATTTCAAAATTTAAAAAAAGTAATTTAAATATTCAGATATTTTTGAACTAAGGAAAAGATTTGGGGCATTATTTATACATTGTTGAACATAGGCTGGACACAGATAGGCAGACACCGATGGTTAAAGCACCAACACATGTTTATTCATATTTTACTATATTACAAGTGCCATGCACAACCCAGTGCCCCAGCACCAATCACCCTTAGTCCAGGCCTCTCTTCCTGACCGCCTCCACTCCTCTCCTCCGAGCTACGTCCTCTTCCATCCGACTCCAGCCATCGAATGGAGGGAGGCGGTCCCTTTTTATGCTCACCTGGACGTGCTCCAGGTGCTTCCTGATGAACTTCCACCGGCACTTCCTGATGTGGCGGAAGTGCTGGCTGAGCATCCAGAAGCACTCCGGGTGTCCCTGGTATTTCTTCTGCCAGCGCCTCCGGGTGTGGCGGAAGTGCTGACATCCAGGTCTCATTATGCATTCGGGCGCCCCCTGGTGGTGACCATGGACCCCTATAGGGTTGAGCTTACATACTCTGTTCCTGTGGTCCCCATACTAACCAGGGCAGCTGCCCCGTCGTGGTCCAGAGGAGGCTTAATCCCGCTTCCGGGCGTCCCGGCTGGGTACCACCCCCAGCTGCTCGCCACAACATGAAAACTTAAATGAAAACACACAAACCAGTATTTTTTCCATGACTTACTCAATGCAATCTATAACATCAAGTGAAAGATATCACAGCTACAGTTCAGAAAAATTATAAAAAATGAAAAATCCTGAGATGAATAAAGAATATGGGCGGCACGGTGGCGCAGTGGGTAGCGCTGCTGCCTTGCAGTTGGGACACCTGGGGACCTGGGTTCGCTTCCCGGGTCCTCCCTGCGTGGAGTTTGCATGTTCTCCCCGTGTCTGCGTGGGTTTCCTCCGGGCTCTCCGGTTTCCTCCCACAGTCCAAAGACATGCAGGTTAGGTGGATTGGCGATTCTAAATTGGCCCTAGTGTGTGCTTGGTGTGTGGGTGTGTTTGTGTGTGACCTGCGGTGGGTTGGCACCCTGCCCGGGATTGGTTCCTGCCTTGTGCCCTGTGTTGGCTGGGATTGGCTCCAGCAGACCCCCGTGACCCTGTGTTCGGATTCAGTGGGCTGGAAAATGGATGGATGGATGAATAAAGGATCACCCCTCTCCTAAACTTAATCAGGTGTAAGGGCTCATTTATACTTCACGCTCAGAATGCATATGCGCGTTCTGAGCGTTCATTTGATGCGTCCTCTGAGCAGGTCCTCAGAAATTAACGTGACGCGTGTGCGAGTTGCAGTACCAGCAAAAAGTCGGGGGGCGCAGTGTGCTAAAAGTTGGAATGTGATGTCAGAGTCTCTGTTTACTATCTACATGTGACAGGAGGCCACTTCGCGGATCCTACAAGATTGGTGTGCGCGCTTCGATATTTGATAAATGGTTTGATGTGGTGAAGCAAAATGCCGACATACAGATGTATTTGTGGTGCTTTTATATTCAACCGTCGCATATTCCCGATTGTAATGACACAATACATTTTAAAAGTCTCACATACCGTCTTCTGTGCCATCTTTTTTTCTAGGGCTTCCATCCGGTCCTGACAGCAGCAGTCGACACACAGAACACATTAAATGTATGATATTCCAACTCTCTGCACATTTAGAATCCTTAGATTTATACTTGATACCACTTTCATGATGAAAAGCATTAAAGTATGTATGTTACATTTTACAGATAACTCGGTAATTTTGTTTAAATAATGAATACTGTTAATTACACACATGGGGGTGACACATTGGCGGAGCGTTAGCGCTGCTGTCTTGCAGGGAGTCACGTCGCTGATATTCCCTGCCTGTAGTTTACATGTTTTCCGGCTGGGTTTCCTTAGTCTGCTCCGATTTCCTTCCAAAGATATGCAGATTTGGTTACACTAAAATGACGCTAGTGTATGTGAATGCTTGTATTCACCTTGCGATGAGCTGATGCCTCATCCAGGGATTATTTCTTTTTTGTGCCCAGTGCGTACATGAAATGGTCAAATCCCTGGACTGATGGATTTAATCATTAAACATCCTTTTCAGAGATATTGCGGTAAGATGTCATCAGAATTTAATGGGTGTTCCAGGCAATTCACAACACAGCGAAGTCGAACCAGTTCTCACTGTGATAATATCTCGCACTGCCACCTGGTGGATTCCTCCAGATGTACGCAAAGTACACGTGCAAGTATAAACACTACAACACTTGCATAGCAGGAGCGTTCGCTGCAGCATGTGTCGCGTGAAGTATAAACCTAGTCTTAGTGTCCACCATTTCCATTGCAGACCACGGTTACTGGTGTCCTTCCACCTGTGATCAATTGTAATCAGTGTGATTAGTGAAGCTGTTCCTGGAGCATTCATTCCCTTGCTTGGTAGTGCAACTGATGGCAAACAACTGACTATGGGTGGCAAGCAACTTTCAAAAGATCTTGGGGATAGAGTTGTGGACAGAAATAAGGCAGGAGATGGATACAAAAAAATCTCAAAGGCTTTATCGATCCCAAGGAGCACGGTAAAGTCCATCATAAAATGTGTCAAGTGTTTGGTACTACTAGGACCCTCCCTGGATCCGGCCTTCCCTCCAAACTGGATGGAACAGCAAGGAGAAAACTGGTAAGAGAGGCTACCGAGAGGCCAATGGCCACTTTGAAGGAGCTACAGGATTTGATAGCACAGAGTGGTCATTGTGTGCAGGTGACAACAATTTCACAAGAGCGCCACAATTGTGGCTTGTTCAGGAGCGTCGCAGGAAAAAAGCCACTTCTCAAGAAAGGCCACATTAAGGCTCGTTTGAGCTTTGCCAGAATGCACCTTGAAGATTCTGATGCCATGTGGAAAAAGGTCTTATGGTCAGAGGAGACCAAAATCAAACTATTTGGCCTCAATAAGAAATGGTACACCTGGCACAAATCCAATGCAGCTCACCATCCACAACACACCATACCTACAGTAAAGCATGGAGGGGGCAGCGTCCTGTTGTGAGGGTGTTCCTCTGCCGCAGGGCCTGGGGCTCTCGTTAGGGTAGAAGGAAAAATGGATGGGGCAAAATACCATCAAATTCTTGAGGAAAACCTGCTACCCTCTGCCAGAAAGTTGAAGATGAGCAGAATGTTCACCTTTCAACATGACAACAACCCGAAGCACACAGCAAAATTGACCACACAGTGGCTGTAGGTGAAAAAAGTGAACGTTCTGGTGTGGCCCAGTCAGAGCCCAGACCTAAATCACAGTGAAAATCTGTGGAAAGATTTGAAGATTTCAGTCCACCAACGCTCACCATCCAATGTGACTGAACGTGAACAGTTAAACTGTAAAGAAGAATGGGGGGCAAATATAAATGGCTGTCTAATTATGCAAAGCTGATAGAGAAGAATCCCAACAGAATCAAGGCTGTCATTAAAGCAAAAGGTGGGTCAACAACATGACATTGGTTGGGGTGATCCTTTGTTAATCTCAGGATGTCTTGTTTTTTATTTTTTTATAATTTTTCTGAACTATAGCTGTGATATCTTTCACTTGATGTTGTAGGTTGCATTGAGTAAGTAAAACTGGGAAGAAATATTATTTGTGTGTGTTTTCATTTAAGGCTGTTAAGCAAAAAAAATTGGAATATTTCCAAGGGGGGAATTTCTTTTTTATATCCACTGTATGTGTATATATTATGTGTGTATGTATGTATGTATATATATATATATATATATATATATATATATATATAATTAGTTTGTATGTGTTTAAACACTTTTGTTCTTACTTTGTGATTATTACTATAATAATAAACAGTGGCAGCTTTATTTTTTTTTAATTTGTACGAATCTTACTTTATGTCATATCTTATAAAAACAGTTATGAAGGTAAAATCTTATTCGATTTTTCTCTTTTGTCTCCCTTTCACTTCAATTTCTTGGGGAAGCAGACAAGGCATGTCGATTTTCATAAAAAATAACATTCACATTTTTTGCAAAAATTGATCTATTTGTATGGAATGATTACAATAAAATCAGTCAAATTTAAAAACAAAAAATAATATTCACTAGATTTTAAAGACCAATTATATAAAGGTATAATTTCTTTTTTTTGTGGTCTCTTAACATGTGGGGTGATCTTTTCATAAAGGGAGAGGTTTTCTTTAATAATTTTAAATCTGTGGAGGTAAACCTTTTTGCATGTTAGTTAACACACACCGGGCCTTCCATTAGACCCCTTTAACCATGTTTATTCTTTCCCAGTCTTTTCTCCCAACCTTTTTTTCTCGCTCTTCCAAAAACTGCTATTATCTTGTTCAAGATTGACCTTTGCTAAGGAGTCCCATTTCACCTTTTGCCATATTCTCGTGGCCTTGGGACAGTCCCACATTATTTACTGATTCCTTGTTTGTACGTCTTTCCCTTGGGCATTTGGGGTGTTGGGAATCTTTTTCGTTTGCTCAGCTTCAGATTAGTCTCTTAAAACCTCATGGGCGGAAAGCCAGGCTAAATCTGCCAGTTTGTTGGGAATTTTTCCCCCAACCTTTTCCATATCTTTTTGGATTCCTTTTTAGATTTTCCATTGTTATTGGTTTCTGCCTTTCCTTCATTTCTGACACCAGTTCTTTCCATTTACTCCACAGACCCTTTTCGTCATTTGTGAAAGCACAATCCTTCATGCAATCTGTCGTCCTCTTGTATATTTTGGGGATTCTAACTACGTAAGGATTTTTATTTTGGGTTGTAAACAAACTTTTTCAAATGTCTAACCTTCATATGCCTGGCTAGTTCTGCTGCCCTTCCTTTCCCGCTTTGCATCAAGTTTATATACATTGCTGTGTATTTTAGTCTTAATAGGACCCTTTGGTCTGGGAAATCCCCCCCCCCCCCCCCCCCCCTTGTGTTTTTTGTTTTTTGTTTGTTTTTTAATCTTCTCCCTCGCTAACCTTTTATAAGCAGACCCTCCCCAGAAAGTAAAAACATTGGCTTTCTATTCTTTTTAAAATCTCCCCTGTTAGGAAAATACACTGTTGTCAGAAAAAAATTGCCTAGGCATTATTACTGATTTGAATCAGCAAGATCTTACCCTCATATCATAACTTCCTCATTGTCCAGAGGATTGTTAAACAAACTTTCTTTTCCATTTCCCTCCAATTGCTCCCTCCTCCCTTCCTTCTCCTCACCAAAGTTAATTCCCAGGACTTTCGTTGGCCCTCTATGCACCTTTTCCCTATGTCCGAACTCCTCCATCCACCTCCCTTGTAGTTGACACTCTCTTTTTCTTGTTCAGTTTCATCCCTGCTTCGTTCAATGCATTCCTGACAGAAATACAGTCCCTGCATATCAAAGTGATGTTGTCTATGCACAAGGTACATTTTGCCGACTCCTCCCAATACCACCCCCACCACCTGGTATCTCTAATCTGTGAATGTGCAGATGTTCCCTTTATACATCAAGCTCAATCAACATTACGAACAAAATGGCTGACAGAGGACATCCCTGCCTGATACCCCTTTCAATTTTCATTTCTCTTGATAGATACAGTTAGGTCCATAAATATTTGGACAGAGACAATTTTTTTCTAATTTTGGTTCTGTACATTACCACAGTGAAATTTAAATGAAACAACTCAGATGCAGTTGAAGTGCAGACTTTCAGCTTTAATTCAGTGGGGGGAATAAAACGATTGCATAAAAATGTGAAGCAACTAAAGCATTTTTTGAACACCATCCCTTCATTTCAGGGGCTCAAAAGTAATTGGACAAATTAAATAACTGGAAATAAAATGTTCATTTCTAATACTTGGTTGAAAACCCTTTGCTGGCAATGACAGCCTGAAGTCTTGAACTCATGGACATCACCAGATGCTGGGTTTCCTCCTTTTAATGCTCTGCCAGGCCTTTACTGCAGCGGCTTTCAGTTGCTGTTTGTTTGTGGGCCTTTCTGTGCGAAGTTTAGTCTTCAACAAGTGAAATGCATGCTCAATTGGGTTTAGATCAGGTGACTGACTTGGCCATTCAAGAATTTTCCACTTCTTTGCTTTAATAAACTCCTGGGTTGCTTTGGCTGTATGTTTTGGGTCATTGTCCATCTGTATCATGAAACACCGCCCAATCAATTTGACTGCATTTAGCTGGATTTGAGCAGACAGTATGTCTCTGAACACCTCAGAATTCATTCGGCTGCTTCTGTCCTGTGTCACATCATCAATAAACACTGGTGTCCCAGTGCCACTTGCAGCCATGCACGCCCAAGCCATCACACTGCCTCCACCGTGTTTTACAGATGATGTGCTATGCTTTGGATAATGAGCTGTTCCACGCCTTCTCCATACTTTTTTCTTGCCATCATTCTGGTAGAGGTTGATCTTGGTTTCATCTGTCCAAAGAATGTTTTTCCAGAACTGTGCTGGCTTTTTTAGATGTTCTTTAGCAAAGTCAAATCTAGCCTTTCTATTCTTGAGGCTTATGAGTGGCTTGCATCTTGCAGTGCACCCTCTGTATTTACTTTCATGCAGTCTTCTTTTTATGGTAGACTTGGATATCGATACGCCTACCCCCTGGAGAGTGTTGTTCACTTAGTTGGCTGTTGTGAAGGTCGGTCTCTCACTATGGAAATGATTCTGCCGTCATCCACCACTGTTGTCTTCCGTGGACGTCCAGGTCTTTTTGCATTGCTGAGTTCACCAGTGCATGCTTTCTTTCTCAGGATGTACCAAACTGTAGATTTTGCCACTCGTAATATTGTAGCAATTTCTCAGATGGGTTTTTTCTGTTTTCGCAGCTTAAGGATGGTTTCTTTCACCTGCATGGAGAGCTCCTTTGACCGCATGTTGTCTGTTCACAGCAAAATCTTCCACATGCAAGCACCACACCTCAAATCAACTCCAGGCCTTTTATCTGCTTAATTGATAATGACATAACAACGGACTTGCCCACACCTGCCCATGAAATAGCCTTTGAGTCAATTGTCCAATTACTTTTGAGCCCCTGAAATGAAGGGATGATTGTGTTAAAAAAATGCTTTAGTTGCCTCACATTGTTATGCAATCGTTTTGTTCACCCCACTGAATTAAAGCTGAAAGTCTGCACTTCAACTGCATCTGAGTTGTTTCATTTAAAATTCATTGTGGTAATGTGCAGAACCAAAGTTAGAAAAAAGTTGTCACTGTCCAAATATTTATGGACCTAACTGTACCTGTTTAGGAGTTCCCTACCTGTCGCCTCGGAATAGCTTTTTTCTATAACTTACTGCTATGGAGATTTGTGCTATTTCAAGCACGTCCCACATGAACTCATGGTTAACTGAGTCATACGCCTTTTCTCAATTGATGTTCACCAGTCCGATTGTGATTCCTCTACTTTTAGCATTCTCGCAAACATCTCGGATCAAAATGTAATTTTGTGCCATAGATCATCCACGGACTGCACATACCTGTTCTGTTCCTACTAGCTGATCCATTACACCCTTCAGTCTGTTTGCTATTACTTTCCCCCATAATCTTGTATTCCTGACAAAGGAGAGTTATTGGACGTCAATCTGTGATTTTTTTCTGAGACCCCTTTCTTTAGAATTAAAACTATAATCCCTTTTTTCCACCTTTCAGGTACTTCACAGCCATCCATAATTTCCTGGAAGAGCTCCACCATATTGTCCTTTGTCATTTCCCAAAAGGCTTTATAAAGCTCGAGAGACGGACCATCCGTTCCTGGTGTTTTTCCCTCCTTGTTTTATTGCCTTTTTAGACCTCCTACTCTATGATCTTCTCTTCTAATCTCCTATGCTCCTCTTCGCTTGACATATTAACAGTACCTTTTAGGGCCTCTTGCCGGCAAGCTGAATCTATATGTGCTGCTTTTGTTATAGCTTTCCGTAGAAAACATTCACTATATTCATTTCTTTTTTTCCCTGGAGATTCCTTCCAGGTCCTTCATTTGCATAATGTAACTCCTTCTTCCTCTCCTTTACCCATTTTTAATGAAGAATCCGGTACATTTTTCATCTTCTTCTAAATCTTGAACCCTGCTCTGGAATTTTCTTTTCTTCCTTCTTTTTGTTTATCCTTGCTATTTTTTTATTTTTTATTTTTGCATTATCTGCCTTTCGATATCATCCTCTTCCTTCTCTTCCCTATAGAGGTTCTCCAGATCTTTTTGCAAACCTTCCATTTCTGGTCTTTCATGCTTGCCTTCCTCCCTGCCTTTCATCTGGAACGATTTGCGTGACCTAAATTTCATGATCTCCCACCATTCATTCCACTTTGGCTCTTTCTTCAGTCTTTTTCTTCTGTTGCTCCTCAACCTTCATTTCTCTGTTCCTTTGTTTCTGTTACTCTTGTTAAAGCCTCAGTGGGATCTTCTTTCAAGAAGGGGTTACTGACAAGGTAAGGGTTGCTGTTCAACTCTTCACTCCTCCCCTCTAAGGTTGTTAAGGTTTTTGCCTCAATCTTTTCACTTTCTCTTGTGATCTCGTACCAGTCTTTTTTGGTTCCAAACTTATTGTCTTCTGCTCCTATAGCTCTTAGGGAAGGAGCGTTGGTCAATAATTTCCTCATTTCTTCCAGCTCCAGAGTACTCTTCTGGATACTGTCCTCCATTCTTTGTTCTATCCCCTGCTGTTTGTCTTTTTTCTTCTTCTGTCTTTCCTCCTACCCCTCTACAACTCTCCATCCTCACATTTGTATCTGGCTTTGCCATCTCCATTTTCTCCACCTCTCTTTGGCGGAGAATAAATTATGTTGTTGCTAAGTTCATACCCACAGATCATGGCTCAATGGCCCAGACCTCCTGCCATTCTATCCTAGTAGGATACACTACTATTGACCTGGATGACTCCACCTCTCCAGCTGGAACTGCCTGTCCCTTCATTAACACGCAATGCACCCATACTTTCACTACTAACAGACTTCATGTCCAAACGTTCTACCCCACCAGGCATCTGTCAATGTGTACAGCACATCTACAGCCACTGCACACACAATGGCCACCAGATGCCTATAGATGGACTGTGCATATCTTGACCCTAAATATTCTGGATTAAAGTACTGGATAGAAGGAGGTGCTGACACACTGTCCCAATACATTGCATACTATGTATTTATGTTCAAAACAATGTATACATGTCATTTAAAAATGCTCTGAATTAATTGCCACTTAACTAAAGTAAGACATGACATTTGCATAATTAATTGTTTATTTCATTCACACAACACTGGGAGGGGCTTATTTGCGATTCTCAACTCCACGCGCAAGTGGACACGGGGTATAATGTAACAGCGGAGAGAGGTTAGGAGCACACGCTGATACAGCGCATTGCCGCCGCCGCCGCCACCACCACATGACAAATCACCTCAGGATCCCAGATTAGGACCCAAGTGCAGCCATTTGGCGGGTGACACCTCAGCACCACACAAGTTTTTTTTATGGTGGCTGGAGTGCCAATTCTGCCACAAACCCCCAGGTTTTTTACAGCAGGTTGGATGCCGATTAACTTCATACTCGGGACAGAGCAATTGCAGGTTAATGGCCTTGCTCAAAGGCCCAATGGAGTAGAGTCACATTTGGCAATTACGGGATTCAAACCGGCACCCTTCTGATTACCAGTGCAGATTCCTAGCTTCAGAGCCACCACTCTGTCCCTAACAACTGGAGTGGCTAGTAATTAATATTGACATCAGGACAATTAACAAATCCATCCATATCATAAACATGTCGTAATACAACGACATATAGGGGTAGGATCAAATCCCTTAAAGTGATACCATTCATGTACATGCACATTACTAGTAATATACACATTTTTTGAATTAAAGGTCACAAATCCCCCACCCCTTAACTGGTACATCCAATTGATATCTATTCAATACACATAGCAGTTTATCAAATGATAACCATCCATAGTAAATATCAAATATCACACTTTCCTCCTACTGATAATTATCTCACCAGGGACCCTTCATCTTGTAATACATGGATATCCCCGCCTCCTCTCGGGTATGTCTGGACTTTTCACATCCTGAAGTCCCCACAAATACAACCACATTCATCTTATAGTCACGTCTGAGGACCAGCTGCACCGGTATTCATATAGTCCCGCAATGCTCTCCCGTACTTCACATATACCTCTGGATGTGTCTCGGCGGTTTCTCTAAGACTCCTACTTGTGGTAAGTGTCTCTATCGCCATCTTTAAATCATTTCTTTTTCCTCTATAAGACATCTCTCCCTTTTCAAAATAATCGCCGCCCTTAACACAGTATGTCCGGTTCTCTTCATCTGTACCCCTCACCTTTTCCAGGTATGCCTTCTCTCCAATAACCTTTTTAGTTGCCTTAAATCTAATTTTCTTTGCCAAATTCATGAAATCCTCGTAGATGTTAACACCCTGTACTAGGGCACGCTTCCCAGCCATACACCAGATAAGTTACATCCAGATCCTTCAAATCGACACTCCTCCTCTTCCGTATACCAATGTAGAGAAAAGCAAAGTGTTTTTACAACATCATTAGGTATTGTACTATCCGCATCTGGGCCATTACCCTCACTGTTTTTCGTCTTTCTCTTTCTTTTTCTGAGGTGGACGCCATCTGTGTAACCATGTTGCCTGTTCCAGGTTGACAGTGTTTGGAATTAGTTTGGGCTAACTTCTTCCTCTTCATCTCCCTCTTCTTCTTTCTTAGACTCCTCATTGTTATTTAACTGAATAGGCACTGGCCTGACTATGCTATCCTTGCTCTTCTTTGCATAGGACTTGGGGCATGTTTTGTACCCACACAGATGACATTTAATATTCTGGACACGTTTCCTCACGGAGTGCCACATGTCTCCACAATTCCTGCATTATGAGGCTATATGCCCTTCCTGGTCATGCTTGCAGCATACTTTTGATTGGCCATTGTAAAAAAAAAAAATAAATAAATAAATAAATCAGGCCTCTTGCTCCACCAATCCGTATAGTTGGTGGGAGGTGTTTAAACTGTCCCTTGTCATTTCTTGGAAGTTTAATGAGAAAGCTGTGATATGCCGTATTAATCCCAAAATTCTATGTTTCCACGCTGTACCATACAAAATCTCTTCATCCACTAGAGGATTTGTTCGTATTTTATCCTCCCAGAAAACATTACTACATTGATAGTTTTTACCTCTCTCTCTCTGTGATAAGGGCTGCAACATTATTCTCACCAAGGTTCTGTCTGTTTTAATTTTCCTCATAAAAACCTTGATGCACCTTTCCATAACTAAACTGTCAGTATATATACAGTAATCCCTCCTCCATCGCAGGGGTTGCGTTCCAGAGCCACCCGCGAAATAAGAAAATCCGCGAAGTAGAAACCATATGTTTATATGGTTATTTTTATATTGTCATGCTTGGGTCACAGATTTGCGTAGAGAGACAGGAACGTTATTCAAACACTGCAAACAAACATTTGTCTCTTTTTCAAAAGTTTAAACTGTGCTCCATGACAAGACAGAGATGACAGTTCCGTCTCACAATTAAAAGAATGCAAACATATTTTCCTCTTCAAAGGAGTGCGCGTCAGGAGCAGAGTCTGTCAGAAAGACACAGGAAAGCAAACAAATCAATAGGGCTGTTTGCTTTTAAGTATGCGAAGCACCGCGGCACAAAGCTGTTGAAGGCGGCAGCTCACACCCCCTCCGTCAGGAGCAGACAAAGAGAGAGAGAGAGAGACAGATAAAAAAATCAATACGTGCCCTTCGAGCTTTTAAGTATGCGAAGCACCGTGCAGCATGTCACTTCACGAAGCAGCTGCACAAAAGGTAGCCAACGTGAAGATAATCTTTCAGCATTTTTAGACGAGCGTCCGTATTGTCTAGGTGTGCGAACAGCCCCCCTGCTCAATCCCCTTACGTCAGGATCAGAAAAAGTCAGCGCAAGAGACCGAGAAAAGTAAGCCGGGTAGCTTCTCAGCCATCTGCCAATAGCGTACCTTGTATGAAATCAACTGGGCAAACCAACTGAGGAAGCATGTACCAGAAATTAAAAGACCCATTGTCCGCAGAAATCCGCGAACCAGCAAAAAATCTGCGATATATATTTAAATATGCTTACATATAAAATCCACGATAGAGTGAAGCCGCGAAAGGCGAAGCGCGATATAGCGAGGGATCACTGTACCTGAAAAGTTTTCCCAATTATGGAAAGCAAAGATAAATTCTACCATCCATGCTGCGAATGCCAGGCCTCTGAATAAAATCAAAAAGATTAATCTTTTCCTCCCCTGAGTTAGCTGGAAATGACAGCATTCCTACTCTTCTCTTCTGATGCCATCTTTAAAAGTCCTGTGCATGGCAAGAAAACAAAGGGAAGAAAAAAGCATGTCTCTGGAATCTACTTACACTCTTTTATTTCAGTGCTGAAACAGTCTCTGGGATTGAACCAAAATAAAATCGCAAAAAAAAAAAAAGCTCAAACCGCCGTGGCCTAAGGAATTTCAGACAGTAGTGGAACTGCCAACCTACTGCCTGTCCTTCGATGTCCGTGAGGTATTATTCCCTATACCTGGACAGGACAGAATTGTATCTCCCCTGCCAGATAAGTACGTGGGCAGCTGTCAATTTAAATTTACAACACAGGGACACCAGCTGAGTGCTACAATACTCCCGGAACCAGTGGCGCACGAGTTTGTGCTGCTCAGGGCGAGCGGTGCTCCTATTTGCCGCCCTCCAACATATCTGAATATGTTAACCTATTTAAATAGAAAATTAAAATGACATGTAGGGAAAAATTAAGATATATTTTGCCTAGATTTATTCATATATAGAGAAACGGCAATAATTTTTCACATATAATAATTTATAAGCATCAACTAGACAAGAATATAGTATAGACGCACTGATAAGCCGTGTTCTAATTATTAGTTTAGTAAAATTATGCTGCGAAAACTAGAACCGGTGTGGTGTACAAGTGATAGGTGGGGATGTTTTCTGCGCAGAGCAAGAACGCATTCGGATTGATAACGAAACTAAATTATAAATTGTAAATTAGTTGTTTATCTTCCTAGAAATTATTATCGGTGTAATGTTTATTTTTGTTATTGCCCCATAAATTTCAAATGCTGTGTCTTATGCCGTCACAGAAGAACTGTCTGAAAATTATTTTTGAAGCATTTGTGGATAAAAATCACAGAATTGTACTTTTTTTTCATTCATGAGTGATATTTTTCCGAACCCTGCTGCTTACAGAAGGCTTGTACTGAGCCTTTTGGTTAATAATGCCGCCCCCAAAAATGTGCTGCCCGGGGCGGACCGCCTCCTCCGCCTGTCCCTAGCTACGCCACTACATGGAACAAGGTCAATGGCACTTTGTGGTTTGTATAGTCACCGTGGTCTAGTGACAGCATGTGTGACTCATAGGTCCCTTTTTGTTACTGCTTTTATGGATTGCTATCCCGCCAAGAATCAGTTAGTATGACCGCAACAGGTTGAGACTACTGAGCAAAGTAAAAGAGTGGGCAAGCGGCAGGCTGGTCGAAGATGGACTTGTAATATTATTTTGGAGATGTCCAATGGGCAGCCGCAGGGTGTCATACAGTGCATCTGGAAAGTATTCACAGCGCATCACTTTCTCCACATTTTGTTATGTTACAGCCTTATTCCAGAATGGATTAAATTCATTTTTTTCCTCAGAATTCTACACACAACACCCCATAATGACCACGTGAAAAAAGTTTACTTGAGATTTTTGCAAATTTATTAAAAATAAAAAAAATTGAGAAAGCACATGTACATAAGTATTCACAGCCTTTGCCTTGAAGCTCAAAATTGAGCTCAGGTGCATCCTGTTTCCCCTGATCATCCTTGAGATGTTTCTGCAGCTTCATTGGAGTCCACCTGTGGTAAATTCAGTTGATTGGACATGATTTGGAAAGGCACACACCTGTCCATATAAGGTCCCACAGTTGACAGTTCATATCAGAGCACAAACCAAGCATGAAGTCAAAGGAATTGTCTGTAGACCTCCGAGACAGGATTGTCTCGAGGCACAAATCTGGGGAAGGTTACAGAAAATTTTCTGCTGCTTTGAAGGTCCCAATGAGCACAGTGGCCTCCATCATCCATAAGTGGAAGATGTTCGGAACCACCAGGACTCTTCCTAGAGCTGGCCGGCCATCTAAACTGAGCGATCGGGGGAGAAGGGCCTTAGTCAGGGAGGTGACCAAGAACAGGCCTGTATGGTAGAGTGGCCAGACGGAAGCCACTCCTTAGTAAAAAGGCACATGGCTGCCCACCTGGAGTTTGCACCTGAAGGACTCTCAGACCATGAGAGAGAAAATTCTCTGGCCTGATGAGGCAAAGATTGAACTCTTTGGTGTGAATGCCAGGCGTCACTTTGGAGGAAACCAGGAACCGCTCATCACCAGGCCAATACCATTCCTACAGTGAAGCATGGTGGTGGCAGCATCATGCTGTGGGGATGTTTTTCAGCGGCAGGGACTGGGAGACTAGTCAGGATAAAGGGAAAGATGACTGCAGCAATGTACAGAGACATCCTGGATGAAAACCTGCTCCAGAGCGCTCTTGACCTCAGACTGGGGCGATGGTTCATCTTTCAGCAGGACATCGACCCTAAGCACACAGCCAAGATATCAAAGGAGTGGCTTCAGGACAACTCTGACTTCAGACTTGAATCCGATTGAACATCTCTGGAGAGATCTTAAAATGGCTGTGCACTGACGCTTCCCATCCAACCTGATGGAGCTTGAGAGGTGCTGCAAAGAGGAATGGGCGAAACTGGCCAAGGATAGGTGTGCCAAGCTTGTGGCATCATATTCAAAAAGACTTGAGGCTGTAATTGCTGCCAAAGGTGCATCGACAAAGTATTGAGCAAAGGCTCTGAATACAACTCAGCATTCTTTCTCCTCCAAACATGACGAGTAGAGTTTTTTCATCTGACCATATGACATTCTCCCAATCCTCTTCTGGATCAAATGCTGTCTAGCAAACTTCAGACGGGCCTGCACATTTACTGGCTTAAGCAGGGGGACACATCTGGCACTGCAGGATTTGAGTCCCTGGCGGCGTAGTGTGTTACTGATGGTAGCCTTTATTACTTTGGTCCCAGCTCTCTGCAGGTCATTCACTAGGTCCCCCCGTGTGTGTCTGGGATTTTTGCTCACCGTTCTTGTGATCATTTTGACCCCACGGGGTGAGATCTTGCGTGGTGCCCCAGATCGAGGGAGATTATCAGTGGTCTTGTACGTCTTCCATTTTCTAATAATTGCTCCCACAGTTGATTTCTTCACACCAAGCTGCTTACCTTTTGCAGATTCAGTCTTCCCAGCCTGGTGCAGGTCTACAGTTTTGTTTCTGGTGTCCTTTGACAGCTCTTTGGTGTTGGCCATAGTGGAGATTGGTGTGTGACTGTTTGAGGTTGTGGACAGGTGTCTTTTATATTGATAACGAGTTCAAACAGGTGCCATTAATACAGGTAACGAGTGGAGGACAGAGGAGCCTCTTACAGAAGAAGTTACAGGTCTGTGAGAGCCAGAAATCTTGCTTGTTTGTAGGTGACCAAATACTTATTTTCCACCATAATTTGCAAATAAATTCTTTAAAAATCAGACAATGTGATTTTCTGGATTTTTTTTTCTCATTTTGTCTCTCATAGTTGAGGTATCCCTATGATGAAAATTAAAGGCCTCTCTCATCTTTTTAAGTGGGAGAACTTGCACAATTGGTGGCTGACTAAATACTTTTTTGCCCCACTATATATTGATATACAGGCTAAAAAGCCAGTCGGCACCTGTGGATCCTTCTGGAAGAGTGGAATCATGACAGTGTCGAGTGAGGTCCATTATTATTTCTTCTTCTTCTACTACTACTACACGGGTGACCTGAATAATTTTAATTACACCTCGTTGTTTTATGCGTTACTAGCCGCCCACTGCGGCTCTGCCTGCGTAGAAGCGTCTGAAGAGGAGGGCCCTGCCTGACTCCACACGCCTGACGTCACTCTTTCTCCTCCCCTTGGCCCGCATCCTCCTTCTCGGAATACAGTAATCCTTCCTCCATCGCGGGGGTTGCGTTCCAGAACCCCCCGCGACAGGTGAAAATCCGCGAAGTAGAAACCATATGTTCATATGGTTCTTTTTATATATTTTAAGCCCTTATAAACTCTCCCACACTATTATAAACATTTCCCGCACAATTATACAGCATAAACCCTTTGTATTCTCTTAGATATTAGGTAAGATTCATTGAAATTATGTATGCAAATACAGTTTATATACAGTAAAACCTAAATATTATTTTAAAGATATCGAGCGTCTCTGATATCACATATGTTACAGTCATTACGACAGACAGGCCAGCAGCAATAAATACGTACAATGCAAGAAAAAATGTATACAGTAAAATGTGTGTACAGTGACACTAAACTATGTACATGTAATAAGTACTGTACGTAGATAATTAATTATGGTTACTCACCAACAATGACATATCCATCCATCCATCCATTTTCCAACCCGCTGAATCCGAACACAGGGTCACAGGGGTCTGCTGGAGCCAATCCCAACCAACACAGGGCACAAGGCAGGAACCAATCCCGGGCAGGGTGCCAACCCACCACAGACAATGACATATCGACTTGTCCGATAACGATGAGTTTAATTTTACTGCACAACAAAGGAGAGCGGTACAGCTCTTCTAAATGAGCCTCTTCAGGCGACTGTGTAGCATCGCCGTTGTTCTTCTTCCAGCACTCTTCAAACCAAATCCCTAAAGCAGATTCCATCCAGACTACTGCCTTATCACGTCCACTTGCAACTCATTTTGCGCCCTGGTTAAAGGACACTGCGGCCGTAGATCTTATATGCTTTTCCTCCTTTTTAAATAAAAAGAATCGTGGACTCATTGATGCCGTAATGGTGTCCTGCAGCGGTGTAGCTGTTCCCTTCCTTCAACATATCCCAAACTTTTACCTTTTCTGCAATCATTTGCATCTTCTGTTGGCGCTTGGACACGGCCCCTGAAGCAGGAGCAGGAGCACGTTAATGCTGAATGAGTGAGATGAGACTTCCTGGTTAATGCAGCACTCCGTCGCTGAGCCAATCAGCACACAGGAACTTAACTGTGTGCTCTGATTAGGTAGCTTCTCAGTCATCCGCCAATAGCGTCCCTTGTATGAAATCAACTGGGCAGACCAACTGAGGAAGCATGTACCAGAAATTAAAAGACCCATTGTCCGCAGAAACCCGCGAAGCAGCGAAAAATCCGCGTTATATATTTAGATATGCTTACATATAAAATCCGCGATAGAGTGAAGCCATGAAAGTCGAAGCGCGATATAGCGAGGGATTACTATAGAGCGAATATATCGCTTCTGCAGCAAACTATGATTTTTAGCGCGCCGAGAGAAGTGGCAAAATCAATCGGAATGTTCAAGCAAATTCTAGAAAAAAGCTCGATCTAAATCCGTTAAGTAGTTCTCTCTTTCGCTAGCCAAGCAGAGTTAAGGTTACGCCCCAAGGCTGGAGCATGAATGAGGAGATCCGCGCCCTTCTCCCCTCGGCCCGATGTGTCTGTCTCGGACTCGCACAAAGCAAATGAACTATGATACATAGCACGATGAGAGAAGTCGCAAAATCAACCAGAATGTTCAAGAAAACTATAGAAAAAAAAAAAAACACAATCTAAATCCGTTGAACTAGTTCTCTCGTGAAAGTGGACAGACATACAGACAGACGTTGGATTTTATATATACAGAGATGTGTCCAACTGGCAAGCAGGTAAAGCGGAGACTAATAGGACACAGTACGTTAGCTCTTTACAGCAGGGGTTTTAAAGTATTGTAATAAAAGGGAAAATCAGAATTATGGCCGTTACTTTCCATTTGCTTTAATAAGAAGGTCTTGGCATTTAACAACAGTCAATGATCTCAGGTTTAAGAGTGATTGGGAGAGATTCAGATGCAAAATGATACTTTCAGGGCACCAGAAAAGCGTTTACAAAAAACTACTCCAAGTACACTTTTGGAATCGGGAGAAACAAAAAAAAAAACTATTTTGTGAAGGAGTCTTGTAAATTAATTGCATACTTAATGGTGTCCACAGGTGTTGTCATGAATAGAGTGTGAAATAAAATTATTTTTTTTAGAAGATAAACATTTTTGGAAAAATTAACCATTTTGGTACGTTTTTTTAACATGGAAAATTACATGGCACCTAGAATTCACTCATAGGAAGCTGCATTTAAATTTTGGAATTTTTAATGGGTCTGTTTGTATTACTTTAACAACATTTTCTGCTTTCTTTACCCATACAAAATTGAAGGTCTCTTACTGTATAAGTTAATATATACTGTATTATATATATACACACATACACATAAAATTGAAAGCATTGGTGAGGCTTCTTGAAAAGAGCTAAAATGTGTTAATGCCCACATCAGTTTGTCAGTTATGTTCACATCAAGAAATGTATAACTGCTCACACTTCAATAGCATCATCTCCAATGTACAGTATTTTCACAAAGTACTCAGACCTCTTGCCTTTCTGTACGCTGTATTGTGTTGTACATTTAATTTTAAATGAGTAAATTTGCCATTTTACCCATCGATCTACACTCAAAAACCCATTAAGACAAAGTGAAAACGTGTTTTCAGAAAGGTCCATCCATCCATTATCCAACCCGCTATATCCTAACATAGGGTCACGGGGGTCTGCTGGAGCCAATCCCAGCCAACACAGGGCACAAGGCAGGAAACCAACCCTGGGCAGGGTGCCAGCCCATCACAGGGCACACACACACACACCAAGCACACATTAGGGACAATTTAGGATCACCAATGCACCTAACCTGCATGTCTTTGGACTGTGGGTGGAAACCGGAGTGCCTAGAGGAAACCCACACAGACACGAGGAGAACATGCAAACTCCACGCAGGGAGGACCCGGGAAGCAAACCCAGGTCTCCTTACTGCGAGGCAGCAGCGCTACCCACTGCGCCACCAAGTTGCCCGTTTTCAGAAAGGTCTGCAAACTAATTAAAACTCAAAAACTGAAAATTTTCATTTGTAATATAATTCAGACCCTTAATTATTTCATAGAAGCCCCTTTGGGAGAAATTGTAGCTTTGTTTGCTTGGGTCTCTACAAGCTTTGCACACCTGGATTTGGGCGGTTTATGAGATGACACTGGGGTCTGATCTCACTTCTACTTTCTAAAGTCTATAATTAGATCCTTGGTTTTGCTGACATCAAGGGTAAGACTGCTGTCCTCACACCACTGAGTCGTCAGATGAGACAGCTCTCTGTGTCATCATTGTTGGTGATCCGGCCTATGGAGGTGGTGTCATCAGAAAATGTAACAATAGAGTTGGAGATGTGCCTGGACACAAAGTGACAAGAAGAACAGAAGAGGGTTCAGCAGACTAGTCTGTGAAATACGTATCAGTGTTGAGGGTCACCGTGAAGAATGTAATGCTGCCATTACACACGTGCCAGTGTCTGTTGGTTAGAAGGTCCAGGTGTACAGGGTGATGCGGAGTTTGGTGGTCAGCTTCGCTGATACAACAGTGTGAAATGCTGAGCTGAAGTCTGTAAGCAGGCGCTGGCATAACAGGTTTTATTGTCCAGGTGTATCGGATGGTATAAAGTGCAAGGGATACGGCATCTTCTGAGGAGTGGTGGTAACAAAGTTCAAACTGGACATGATCAGGACCATAAAAATATTCTATTTAATATGTCCCAGGCAGCAGTCTCTCAAACCACGTCATCACAACTGGAGAGAGTGCCACTGATCTGCGGTCATTCAGAAAGTCCCCTTTTGTTTCCGTGGGTATAGGGACAATTGCCATTTTGAAGCAAGCAGGGAGCACAGATCCCCTCAGTAAAGTATTAAAGATGTCTGCTCTTTAGGTTTTGAAGGCAAAAATAACTGACAAGTTGACATGCAATTGTATTCATAACATATTAAAGATGTAAGCAAGGGAGTCTCTACAAACCACATAGAATTGTTTTGTTTAAAGATATTTACTTTATCTTGAGAAATGTTATTCATAAACTCCATATCATCAATTAGTAAAGATGGAAGAAGAGGCAGTGTGTGTGCGTGTGTGTGTGTGTATACAAGGTAATGCATTTTTAATCAACAAAAAAAAAAAAACAAAGCTGGACTACTCTCAGTAAGCCCTTAGACATATATAGGTAGACACCGCATGACCAGCAGCATCATACGGCAACATCGCCGCCATATTGCGAGTGGCACTGCTGTGGAGTGAAGTAATGGATAAAGATGCCTCACGTACTCAAATTACAGAGTGGCAACACACGGAAAAAACTATGTAAGACAGTTCTGTTTCAAGGATTTTAGATCCTATCCTGTAAATATTTAAGTAACCACATTGTGTGTGTGAGATAGAGAGAAAGAGAGATTGAGAGAGGAATGAGTGAAATGTTTTCTGAAATTATTAAGCCAACTTGTATACAATAAAATTGTTTATTTTTGTCATTGAGTGTATCATTTCACTGTTAAAAGAAAGACCAGACTGCCAGTTATAGTCTTACTATTTTGACTTTCAGACATTGATCAAGTGTTCATCTCAATAATTGCCATTATTAGTGTATAAATGGGTATAAATCATTGCATTTAAATGATTCGCCAAAATCTGTTGTATGTAAATGACAGTTTTAAACGTTATTGTTTTTTCATCAGAAAATCCAGTTTCTACGTCTACCTGTATGTATTAGTTTAAATGGCACTTTTGCCACTCGCAATATGGCTGACGCATTGTGTCGACTGGGCAGCACAGTGAATGCGGCGTCTCATAAGTCTATGAGTAAGCCCAATAAGAAAACGCGCGGGCGGTGACGTCATCACTCGCGACAGAAGCACAGGCGCTGCATTGCTGCGCGTCTATTCGGCGCGATGGTTGAAGTAGAGACGTGATAATTTCTTTGGAAGGTGTATTTACTAAAAGACAAAATGTAAGTACATAAACGACAGAAAAGACATTATAAAGAGATTATAGGTACTTACAATAAAATGATAAAATAAAATAAAACTGACACATCGAAGGGAACCATTTCAGAAACGCCGAGCACAGCAACAGATGCTGGTTCGAGTCTTGCCGCAGACTCTTCTTTCGTGTCTACGGTTTGCTTACTTTCTCTACCCGCATTTTTTTCCCCATACCGCTAAGTCATGTAGCCGTTCATATTTATTGACCCGTGTTCATTTGACAGCTGAGGTCGAGTCGTCACTGAAGGCCATTCTAAACAATCGAAAGCCCGCTGGCTCTTTTAGGCTGCGGGGACCTCTCTCTCTCTCTTAATTGGGGACTGTTTTGGAAGTCCGGTTGTCTCGGAGCACGCTGTTTAAGGACTCTGACTAGTGGAGCGTAGACTACATACATCTCGAGAAGAATTCATGCCTGGTTGTGAAAATGCAGTTTCATTACGACGTGCTAGCGTACACGAACAAGCAAAATTTAACGCAAGATCGTGCTGCGACTGGAAATGTGAACAAATCTTAAAACGGGGACATGTTTCTGAGTGGGGACAGTTGTCCGAAAAAGGGGAATTGTCTCCAGAAAATGGGGACAGATGGTCACCTTATCATTAGTTGCAGCCCTAATCTCACAGTAAGAATGTTGATATTAACTAACGCTATACAAGTCAAAAACTTGCAGCATTGGTTTATAATCTGATCTCTGTGTTGAGCAAGACCTTGCGAGATGGCCATATTTGTGTAGTAGAACTGTCCACTGATACCTGGCATTAACCACACATCTCATATTTAAAATGTTGTCCGGTGGGGGTTGATTTGTTTCGAACCTAGTTTTGTAAAACTTGACTTATTTGTATGGCATGCTATTTTATTTCAATAAAATCAGTAAAATCCAAATAAATAAATAAAATGTTGTCCTATTGCACTGAAATATACTGTGTCTTAGCAAATACTCCAAAGTCTGTAAAATCTCACGGGTGAATCTGGGTAGAATTCAGATTTAGGCAGCTCAGTGAAAGTTGAGCTTTAACGTGAATACGTGTATTAAAGAAAAAAATATGCAAATAAACAAGAAAAAAACTTTATTTTCACGTGTCCTAAAATTTTGTGGTGTTTTTCTGATGTGACCCTAGTCAAAGCTGTAAAAATTGCACCCATAGATTTGATATCTCCCACAGTCCAAAGACATGCGGGTTAGGTGGATTGGCGATTCTAAATTGGCCCTAGTGTGTGCTTGGTGTGTTGGGTGTGTTTGTGTGTGTCCTGCGGTGGGTTGGCACCCTGCCCGGGATTGGTTCCTGCCTTGTGCCCTGTGTTGGCAGACCCCCGTTAGCCTGTGTTCGGAAGCAGCGGGTTGGATAATGGATGGATGGATGGATTTGATATCTTCATACGTATTGTATATTGGACGTCATAGTTTTTCAGGCATGGTTACACATATTTCAAATTTAAGTAGCGGGGTTGTTTGAAGTCCCCAGTTTGTGCTTTGAGCATGCTCTTATTAAATGTTAATATCAAACGGGGAGGGTGGTCCCCCCTTGGTGTTTTGAGAATAGAGGTGTATGTATATTAGAGCGATAATATGGGGGAAGGGAGGCAGACCTTGTTTGCCACCTAAGGTGACCACCTTATTCACCTATATGGTAGTGCCAGAAGTGGATTTGAGGGCATTAGAAATCCTCTATCACATCCAGTTTTTGAGAGAGAGTTTAAAACAAACAAATAAAAAAGACACTATTTTAAAAAAATAATAATTAAAACGAATTGTATAGGCTTGAAAAAAAATTCTAAATTATTCCTTACAAAAAAAGTCACATGTTAGTTTTTTTTCCACTCTTATAATCCTCTGAAAGTGTTTTACAGTGGGATAAACGCCAGAGGTTGGCTAACACAGAGTCACTCCACTTCCTTTTGTGCTCTGTTTACATTTCTCAGACATTTTGTAAAACCAGTAACTTAACTGTATGGATGTACAGCTCAACAGTGCATACCTCTGTAAAAATGTTTAAACGACAACTTTCTCTCTCCTGGACTAAAAAAAATGGACATCTATCTATCGTTCTAAATTTAAATTCCTGTCTGTTTTGAATGTCTAAGAAGACAGAAAAAAAATATTGAAGGAGAGACAAAAGTATGTAGCAAATACTTGACTTTGGGTTGTTTCTACCTCAACTTGATGTTAAGAATGAGGACGATTGCCATTTTCAGCTCAAAATATATGTAGTATTCTGAGCATGAAAAATACTTATGCCACAAATTAAAAATATTTTTTTTTCAAAACAGCTTTTTTCACTAAAGGCAGTTTCTCACGGAAATGATATGTTGTAGAGAAGTTGACTCGGCACACCCAATTCTGTAATATACATGGATTTCTTTTTTTGTACAGGAAGATTTTGGTGCAGTGCAGTGTAATTAAAAGATGAGAGAGTTTGAAGGCATAGATGTCACCTTTTGAGTTCTGTTGGATTTATCATAGCCCACAGCTAAACTGTGTACACCAGAATTTAAGAGGGACTGATAAAGCCATGTCCACGTTTGATGTACATTAATCAACCGAGGTTTGATTATAAACGGTGTACTCAGCTGTGAGGGCACATCTGTAAAACGGTGTGCAGTGTTGTTGTTGTTCGTGTTGTAAGAGAGAAGCAGGTGGATTGATTCAATGGTGGCTGGTAACAAGCCTTGGGAAATGTAGGGCCCTATGGAATCAGTTTTATCTGTTGACAAATTCTGTTTAATTTTTTTTTTTATTTTCGGTTTTGACCATTTTATTTTCCCTTGATTCAGGTTTTTTTTTTACTATAAGTAGCAACAGCTACAACAAAACAAACAATAATGAAATGGCACTTGACATTCCTTTTAATGAAATAGCGCACTAGCACAATGGAACTTTATTTTGCAGTTCCATTCATCAGGTAGGAGCCCAGATCCTCCATGATGCTGTATGCCGAGACTGCAGTATGGCACTAAGTACCCTCCAGAATTGTAAGAGCCATTACTAGTTTGATGGATCCTTCTGAGATCAAGGTGAACTTCACTTTTAGGGTCTCAGATATTTGTTACTGCCTGAGCTGATGTGTTCTCAGTCGGAAAGAACTTGTTGTAGAGGTGAGGATGTTCAGCGAGGTACCCTACTGATTTGAAGCAGCTATTCCACCTGGTGTTTCCTGCCTCGGGGCTTCTTGAAGAAGGCAGACTTGACCCATGTCACTAGTGATGCGGCCTCATTGAAGTATTTCTAGTGCTGCCAGGTCTCTCCCACCACACTGATGACATGACACAAGCAAGTTGAATGTACACTGTTAGGCATAACCCCCTTTGTCCTGGTCTGCTTTCAGACAGCATGATGCATTGTGGGTAGCCACTGCTAAAATGTCAGTAAGATTCAGCTGGTTGTTGTGAAGGAACTGAAGTTCTGCTGCCTGTGAGAAGGTGGAAAAGTTGCAGCTCTCCATAAAGATAACATCTGCCAAAAAGTACTGCTCTTCACTACCTGTCATTGTAATTGTATAAATTATTTCTAATGATTCTTAAATGTTTACAGATTGAAAACTTGCATCATCACATCTGTAGATTCATCTATTGCATATCTTAAAAACAATTAAGTACAAAGCAAAAGCTAACTAATCTGCAAGACGCTAAATCCGGGAATCAAACAGAAAAAAGAAACAGAGACCCGCTTTGAAGGGGTCGTTGCATCTGAGGAGAAGCCTGCTCTTCTGCCCAGGGTTGTAGGGCCGAGTTTATAATGGAAGAGTCACATGTGGACCTTGTGTGCCTCATTACTGTGAGGCAAAACATTTATTAAATGCAGAAACATTGTGGTTAATTTTTAAAAGGGTAATATAGTATGCTGGCAAAACTTGCAGAAAAGTCATTGCCCAGATTCGTAAAAGTCGCCAGGATATTGTGCGCCCTCAAATTTGCAGTTAAGTTTGTGTTTATTTTTTTTTGACATAGGGTATCTGATACTGCTTGCTTTGACATTTCTGTCTCATACAGCTAGCTAATTCACGTGCCTTTAACGAGAAAACATACAGGAAACATGTGCTTAAACAGATAGAGACATGACTGGATTTCTACAAAGAATTGCATTCACTTGAAAAACAACAAACTGGAAAATAGTATCTGAATGATAGAACTACAGATTATTTAATCATTTAATGTATAGAGAAGTTGTGTAACCGTCACCCCTTCAGTCTCTTAAGTTTTTAAATCTAAAATCTGTTTTTATGCGTTTAATTCTGTGATTCCGTTCTCTTCACCCCATTGTGAAAATCATAGGGCCCTAGAAATGATAGGAGGGCCATACTCAGTGATATTCACTTTTTTTTTTTTTTTTATTCATTTCTAATTTAATTCTCCCTCTTTCCTTGTAGTAACAGTTGTGCAATATGGAGGAGGTGGGTCCTGCTGTCCAGAAACATCTCAATGTGGGGTATAAATGTGAAGAGATGTGTAATGATAATGAAGAGAAGAATTCAACACCATACAGGAGCCCTCCTCCCATGTCTACCACGGAACAAAGAAGTGTGGACATTCATTCAGGGGTCGGTGAGTGTGAATCTTTACACCTTCAACAGGACGGTGGCAGCAGCATTAAGGAGAAGGATGGTGAAAGGGCAGGTATAAGGGTTAAAGAAGACTTTGATTCAGCATTTGGCTTCACTAAAACACAGGAAAATAAGCTTGTAAGTAGCCTAATGGAAGAAGACTTTAAGTCAGATTCTGTATCAAACTCTCTTTGTCACAATGCAGAGGGATTTGGAGTAGACGTCACAGCGAGTGACTGTGACTCCCAGCGGCATTGTTCTGTCCACCTGAGGAAGTCTGAAAAATCACAGGACTTGAGTAATTCTGGAGGAGGTAAGTGATGATAAAATAATAAAAAATACACTTTCTACCTGAGACTCTGGACTGATGTGATATACCTGATGGCCACTGCTTTCTTTGTCACTGAACTTGCAAATTCAGTATTTTGATCTAACAACTTTACATTTAAAAATTCTGATATAAACACTTAAAGGGTAAGTTAAATATGTTCACTTCAAAGTTATTTCTTTACGATCACTGCCTGGAGGTACAGCATATTAATTTGCCATCTTGAAATTGTGTTCTAAAGTGAAGCATTTTTATTTATATATTTAAAAAAAAATCTACCTAACCTTATCTTACACTTTAACATGAAGGTGATATGTCAGGGGTCCAAACATGAAAACAAACGGCTAAAAACTTACTGAATATATCCACTTCTCAAGAGTTTTGTCTAGTATTGATCTGCATCTTAAGGCTGGACACATGCGTATTGTAAAACAGCCTAAGTGTGTCATTTTAGGAAGGGGAAAAAAAAAGCAAACAATTATGTTGTAAATCGATCATTTTAAACTGGCTGTGCAGTTCAACACGCTGCTTGTTTACTTTTCAGCCCCCAGAAATTTCAGTAATATAAACCAGCATAATGTATTTGTATGTACATTTTATTTTAACAAATGTGTTACTTTTTATTGGGCTACACAACACAAGCTACTTCCTGTTCCACATTCTTGTTTGCATCGACTCCCCAAATCAGGTTGAACCACACACTATGCCTTAAGGGACAGGCTGATTTATTGTGAACACTTCATATTCAAGTTCATACGCAAGCACAATACATTTAAGACACTACACTGACAGAGTCATGATTTTCATTTCCTTTTGCATAAACAGATTTGTACATGTACATTTAATGGTGGTACCAAGTTTTCCACACATTTTTAGGATTTTGGGAAAGATGCTATATGAATGTATTATTATTATTATATGGATTTTATTTGTTATACTAGATCAGCCAGCCCACTCCTACTCCAGACATGCTTTTGCATGATTCTTTTTGAGTAATGGCTTCTTTTGTGCAACCCTTTAATATAGGCCAGTGGTCTGCTGACCTGTTGATAAGTTTGACTGATACACTAAAGCAGTGCTTCCCAAACTCAGTCCTGGGGACCCACTGTGGCTGCAGGTTTTTGTTCCAACCAGCTTCTGTTTTTAAGTAGACTCCCGGGCTAATTTAAGTGTTATTTCCCAGATTCTGCATTTTGGGAACAATATAGAAATTAGAAAACTAAGTTTGGTAAAAAAATATTTGCAGTAAGCAGTTATATGGGAATAATGTTTTTTTTTTTTCTTTTTAACAATGTTTTCTTCATGATTTTCATTCTGCTTTTCCAGGTGTTCTAATTGTTTAATTAATCCATTATTTACTAATTAGTGGGACTGATACTAAAGTAGTTGCAGCCTTTGATTATTCAGTGTTGTTTGCCTGGGTGTCTGCTCTGCTCATTTTTAATTGCCATTATTAAGATACAATGAAGGGGGAAAACTGCAGAGAGAAAGGGCAAAATATAATGAAATCAATAAAAGAGAGTTACGCATTTAAATTTATAGCAAAAGCAGAAATATTTCTAAATGTCTTATAAATGTAAATATCATGCTGCTGTGCTTTTCTGAATGTAGAATAAGAGAAAACAAATGCCAGCTAATTAAATGAGATCAGTGTTATCAGGTGTTGTCACTGATTAGGAATGTAGTTGGAACAAAAACCTGCAGCCACAGGGGGTCCCCAGGACTGAGTTTGGGAAACGCTGCACTAAAGCCTTCTGAACTCTGTGGCTCTGTCAAAGTGATGGCTGGCCTGAGTGGAACACAAAGTCTCATTGTTTGTGCAAAAAGTTTTAAGGTGTTAAGTGTCTGTAGGCATCTGATTGGTTTGAAATGACTTCCACTTGACAATTGAATCCACAGTGGGACCACCAGTTCCTTGGATATTGATTTGTAGTCTTTTCATAATTTATGCGTTTGTGTTACTTTCTGTCTAACTTAATTTTCACAGCTGTCCTTCAGATACATATCCTGAATAACAAACCCTTAGCTGAGGTGGTCAGTGCAAGTTTAATGATTACCTAGTGGAAACTGTTTGTTTGTTGCTGAAAGGCATCTTAGACAGGGCCCAGAAGTAGTCTTGGCAAGATGTTTTAAGTCCACCTATTCCCAAGAAGCCAGTGAGCTTAGATAGACAGAGAAATGAGGCAGAAAGGACAAGGGATATAATAGAGGATGAGTCCAAATTATGTTAACACTAATGGTACTGCTATGTATATACTTATATACAATTTTTGTGGACAGTGTATGTGCCACATATGGTACATGTGTTGAACATGATGGCGAACAGGTTGAGGCTATACTTCCTTAGAAGACTGCCGTCCTTCAACATCTGCAATAAGATGCTGCAGATGTTCTATCAGACGGTTGTGATGAATGCCCTTTTCTACGCAGTGGTGTGCTGGGGTGGCAGCATAAAGAAGAAGGACGCCTCACGCTTGGATAAACTGGTGAGGAAGGCAGGCTCTATTGTAGGCATGGAGCTGGACAGTTTGACATCCGTGGCAGAGCGACAGGCGCTCAGCAGGCTCCTATCAATTATGGAGAATCAACTGCATCCACTAAACAGTGTCATCTCCAGACAGAGGAGCAGCTTGTCCTGCTCCACTGACAGACTGAAGAGATCGTTCCTCCTCCAAACTATGCGACTCTTTAATTCCACCCGGGGGGGGGGGGGTGGGGGGGGGGTAAACGTTAACATTATTCAAAGTTATTGTCTGTTTTTACCTACATTTTTTTTTATCACTTTTTAATATTGTTTTTTTTTTTTTTGTATCAGTATGCTGCTGCTGAAGTATGTGAATTTCCCCTTGGGATTAATAAAGTATCCTATCCATCCATCCATCTCTGTAAATCATCTTGCACATATGAAGTATGTTTTTTGAAAACTGTTTCCGCCATTCAAATGTTAACATAATTTTGACTCACCCCGTATATATAGGGAGACTTAGTAGGATAGGGTGGAGTGGTGGCTCTGAGACTAGGGATGGCAAAAGCACACCTGCACTGTCCTTACCACAAATGCTCTGTTTTATAAATGAAATATACTTCAAATTGTATCATAGAATGGAATAGGAGCCACATAGAATTTGATAACAATTGATTCAACAAAATTCAGTGCAAATAGAACTGCATCAACTGTTTAAATTTTAAATATTTCAAATTAATTTCACACTTCTGTAAGGCACTTAACAAAATGGAATCAAAATGTGGCAAGTTATGTATTTCAACAAATAAGTCCTTGTAAGCTTCCTATTAGTATTTACATCTTTTCTCCAATGCTTTATGAGTGATGCCAAATCTTTTAGAAGTTGCCATACAGTATAGAAAGAAAAATTAGCCGGCAGAGTGATGTTTCACACATTACTTTTGTTCTTCTGTATGCTTATACTTTTAATGAAGCCTTTATGTACTTTAATTAAACCTTTATGATAAAGTTCACTTAAAATGTAGCAATACATTTTTTGGGGGGTTTATCGTTATTAGTCTGTATTGTTAAGTTTAATCAAAACATAATAATAATAATAATAATGGTGGATTGATTGATTTAATTATTTGTTTTGCTTTTCTTAATTTAACTTTTCTGTGTCTAATCACTGTTGAGCAGGTGTATGAATGTTTGTTTCTTTTTGCAATAGGGGCTTTAGTCAAATCAGTGTATTAATAGCGTAGAACAAAAGTGAAGTAGTGAGTTTGGTTTGGGGTTACTTCAACAAAAATAAGCTGTTCTGTGCAAACCAACTGCTTCTCATCTGGTTTCTTTTTATGCTTCTTAACTTCACAATTTGTATTTCTTCAGGTTTACAAGACAGTGGCAGCGTCTCTTCATCGCAGAACTCTTTTCAGTCCAGATCACACTATGTAACACAGGTTGAGAAAATGACGAAATCAACATCTGCATCCACGTGTTTGATAGCAGCCTCTCTGCCTGTTGTAATACTTAAAAGGATAGATGTAACCAACAGTCAACTACAGGTACAGAATGCAAATTTAACAATGCTTTCTGTCTGCCAAGAGCAAATGAAAAAGGTTAATCACAAATCTAAACAAAAAGAAAAATTGTGTCCTGCAAAACCAAAGCAGTATGTTTGTTCTGAATGTAGAAAACAGTTTTCCAGGAAATGGCATCTTCAGACCCACATGAGAATTCACACTGGAGAGAAGCCGTACCAGTGTTCTGAATGTGGCAAACGATTTACCCGCAATAACAGTCTTCAGACTCACACAAAACTTCACACTGGAGAGAAGCCATATTGCTGCTCTGAATGTGGTAAACGATTTTCTGACCGAAAGCAATTTCAGAGACATGGTAGAGTTCACACTGGAGAGAAGCCATATAGCTGTTCAGACTGTGGCAGACGATTCTCATCTAGTAGCCATCTTAAGGCTCACAGGAGACGTCACACTGGAGAGAAACCATATAGTTGTTCAGTATGTGGAAAACAATTCTCCTGCAGCAGTACTTTGAAGATCCACACAAGAATTCACACAGGAGAGAAGCCATATTGCTGTAAAGAATGTGGTAAACGATTCTCTGATAGTAGGCCATATCAGAGACATACACGAATTCACACTGGAGAGAAGCCATATGGCTGTTTGGAATGTGGCAAACAATTCTCCAATAGTACAAATCTTAAGATCCACAGAAGAATTCACACAGGAGAGAAGCCGTACTGCTGTTCAGAATGTGGCAAACAGTTCTCACAGTTAAGCAATTTTCAGGATCACACAAGAAGTCATACAGGAGAGAAACCTTATCATTGTTCTGAATGTAGCAAAGGATTCTCCACCTTACGGCATCTTCAGAGCCACAAAATAATTCACACACGGGAAAAGCCATATGGTTGTAATGAATGTGGCAAACAGTTCTCTCATGGGAGCACTCTCAAAAAACACATAAATATTCACACAGGAAAGAAGTCTTTTTTCTGTGTGGCTTGTGGGAAAGGATTCTTTACCAAGAGCCAACTTCAGACCCACACAAGAACTCACACAGGAGAGAAGCCATACTGCTGTTCTAAATGTGGCAAAAGGTTCTCCACCAGCAGCATTCTCCGTTGCCATATAAGAAGTCACACTGGAGAAAAGCCTCATTCCTGTTCTGAATGTGGCAAAGGATTCTCCGACAAAAGGAGTCTTCAGAATCATGCAAAAGTTCATACTGAAGAGCAATAAAAAAATTAAATCTGACATTCATTTCTGGAAATCCTATGAAGGTGTGGAATATATAAAATAACTAACCTTAACTAGGAGCACAGAAATTAAGGAAAACCGTTTAACTTGGTCACAGCATACCGCTTGAACCAACATTGTACATTTGCCTTATCATAAACTAGATCATGACCCCCAAATGTAACAATAAACAGAAGAATATTCTAATAAGAATGTATTCATTTGTCCCATCTGGGATTGTTTTTTTACTTTGCACCCCATAACAGGCTATACCTCACCATCACCATTAGCGCTTTGAGTACTGAGAAAAGCGCTATATAAATGTAATGAATTATTATTATTTTATTATCATAACAAGAGGTTAGAAGATGAATGGATCTTTGTCTTCATTGTCATTCTGCCTGGCATTATACCCATCTCTGCCATGAATTTAACATCAGCACTTTGAATTCAGACTTGCAATCAAATAGTCCATGTTACTTTTGGATGATCTAAAGCTGGACAGCTGCAGTGATAGATACATAGAAGAACTTCATATTTTGAAATTGTGTCAAAATGTCATCCAAAACACATTTGTTATGTGTATCAGGCCAGGCTTTTCAGGCCAGAAGAAACCTTTAAATATTTAGGGATTGGTGAGGGCAACGAGAGATCCCAGGAAGCATTATAGCAAAAATATTTTAAATATGTAGAAAACAAAATAATCTAACATAATACACACTTTAAGTGAATGAATTTCACTTGAATTATCGTACAGCTTTAGAATAAAAAATGGTTCAAAAGGTAGTGGATGTTAAAATCTAAGAAATCTGGTAAATGTTTATGTAAAAAAATTAGAAGAGTATAAACATTTACACAAAAATCTGAAGTGATCAATTGCAAATTACTACAGATCAAAATAGGCAGATCTAGCATTCAGATTATTTTTTGCCAATTTCTGCTAAGTACTGGAAGGTCACATGGATTACAGTGTGCTGCTGGAATGTTCTTTAGGCACGACAACAATGCTCCGCAGTTTATTCCATGTTTTATGCTTTGTAGGTGGTTGATGCTTTAAATGTTGGCAGCTGGGGGTTTCAAATGTGCAGCGTGCATTCTTCTGTTTGCTATCAGGATGTACCTGTCTCTCTTTCCAGTTCTTGTCCCCTCGATCTTTTTATGTTTCTCTCTCACCACATGCTATGGCAGTCGTGAAGTTGGTTATAAAGTAATTTGTCGCATGCAGTTTATTCTGCCGGATTTTTTTTATATCCATTTCAATTCAATAAGTGAAAACGGGTATGAAATAACATTATTTAGCTAGTTAACACCTATCTATGCAATGCAGAGTATGATAGTTTGCATGCGCCTCACATGAAGCAAGTGACCTGTGTAAGAGAGGGACACGCTTACAGATATTGATCATGCCTGTGCTGAGAGCCTCTCGGTCCTGTCATAAGGAGGCATATTACCGTGGCACAACAACACATTTAAAGCAGAAATGACATTAAGTCACCTAAATCTGGAATTGTAGATTCAAATTATTCTACAAAAGAAAAACAGAAAATCTGAACAACAAACAAAGCACTGGCACTTACAGTTGGTGGCTCTGAGGCGAGGGATCTGCACTGGCAATCGGAATGCCAATAGGGACTCTGCTCTGTTGGGCCCTTGAGCATGGCCCTTAACCTGCAATTGCTGAGCGCTTTGAGTAGTGAGAAAAGTGCCATATAAATGCAAAGAATTATTATTAGGAATGCAAACCCTTTTTGGTTTTAAATGCAACTGTTAAAAACTCACTTAATCTTCTTTAGCATAAGCTAAAATATTGAACAAGATATCGCTCTGCTCACCACCCGCTTACCAATGTGCCTATAAGCAGAATAAGTAGCCCGGCTCTAAGTAACACCATTCATGTTTACAATGGGTAAAGCAGCAAAAGGTCACTCAAGTCGACAATAGTTAACTGATGGTAAACACTGTGCATTGGGCGCACCACATTGTGCCCTGAAACCAGGGCTATTCTGACACATCTTTTCTTAATGTTAATACCCACATGACACACACCAGTATCTCAGTCTCGCTTTGTTTCCTTGCTGCCTCCTTGCCTGTGTGATAAAAGGTACAACTGCCAGTGTGGCAGGTCATGCACATCATCAGAGTGTGCAGAATGAGGAGGACCAACAAGGAAGGGTTACAAAACCTGTCATTCCGGCATCTGCCAAAGCTTGCTTTGTTTTTACACTTGATTTGATTGTGTTCTGCAAATTTTCAACCTCAAATCGGCTAAATGTTGAAGTGTTTTTTTTTTTTTTTTTTAATTCACTTCCCTAATATTAATTACATGCAAAAACAAAATTAGTACATGGGCATTCAGTTAAGAGGTGGCATAGCTACGATAGAAATAAACTTCACGTACAGGCCGATAGTCTCTAAACTGCTGGACTTACTCATGAGCTCTTAATGCTGAAATTTGTACAGATTACTCCAGCAAAAAGAAGTACAGCTTAAAAAATACAGTGTCACAAAAAGCACGATGAGACATGAAAAGGTTTGGGGCAGCCACACGTATATTTATATCCTAGCTGCAAAGAGGTAAATGTTTTTAAGAGTTCTTTACTCATGCGAGTCCGAAACAGAACTGAATTGCTGCCTTAATATGGCGGCTTTTAAAGACCAATGGAGGAAGTGATATCATCAGCAGCACCGGAACTGGAAGTGACATCCTTTGCTGGTGCCGGAACTGGGCGGGATTTCCCGATAATGGTCTGTAAGGGATTGAGACAATTAGTGCACCTTACCACCCCCTGGTCAGGCATGGAATTACTGTTATTCAGGCCTTTTAGTTGTCTCCTAATCGCACGTGTGTGACAATAGATATACAGTCATATGAAAAAGTTTGGGAACCCCTCTTAATGCTTTGGATTTTTGTTTATCATTGGCTGAGCTTTCAAAGTAGCAACTTCCTTTTAATATATGACATGCCTTATGGAAACAGTAGTATTTCAGCAGTGACATTAAGTTTATTGGATTAACAGAAAATATACAATATGCATCATAACAAAATTAGACAGGTGCATAAATTTGGGCACCCCAACAGAGATATGACATCAATACTTAGGTGAGCCTCCTTTTCCAAATATAACAGCCTCTAGATGCCTCCTGTAGCCCTTGATGAGTGTCTGGATTCTGGATGGAGGTATTGTTGACCATTCTTCCATACAAAATGTCTCCAGTTCAGTTCAATTTGATGGACAGCCTGCTTCAAATCATCCCATAGATTTTCGATGATATTCAAGTCAGGGGACTGTGACGGCCATTCCAGAACATTGTACTTCTCCCTCTGCATGAATGCCTTTGTAGATTTCGAACTGAGTTTTGGGTCATTGTCTTGTTGGATTATCCAATCCCTGTGTAACTTCAACTGTGACTGATGCTTGAACATTATCGTGAAGAATTTGTTGATATTGGGTTGAATTCATCTGACCCTCGACTTTAACAAGGGCCCCAGTCCCTGAACTAGCCACACAGCCCCACAGTATGATGGAACCTCCACCAAATTTGACAGTAGGTAGCAAGTGTTTTTCTTGGAATGCTGTGTTGTTCTTCCACCATGCCAAGCACTTTTTGTTATGACCAAATAACTCAATTTTCGTCTCATCAGTCCAAAACACTTTGTTCCAAAATGAATCTGGCTTGTCTAAATGAGCATTTGCATACAAGAAGCGACTCTGTTTGTGGTGTGAGTGCAGAAAGGGCTTCTTTCTCATCACCCTGCCATACAGATGTTCTTTGTGCAAATTGAGAAGAATTGTAGAACGATGTACAGATACACCATCTGCAGCCAGATGTTCTTGCAGGTCTTTGGAGGTGATCTGTGGGTTGTTTGTAACCATTCTCACAATCCTGCACATATGCCGCTCCTGTATTTTTCTTGGCCTGCCAGACCTGCTGGGTTTAACAGCAACTGTGCCTGTGGCCTTCCATTTCCTGATTCCATTCCTTACAGTTGAAACTGACAGTTTAAACCTCTGAGAGAGCTTTTTGTAGCCTTCCCCTAAACCAGGAGACTGAACAATCTTTGTTTTCAGATCTTTTGAGAGTTGCTTTGAGTATCCCATGCTGTCACTCTTCAGAGGAGAGTCAAAGGGAAGCACAACTTGTAATTGACCACCTTAAATATCTTTATATCTCATGATTGGACACATCTGTCTATGAAGGTCAAGGCGTAACGAGCTCATCCAACAAATTTGATGTTACAAGTAAATCAGCATTGAGCAGTGACAGGCATTCAAATCAGCAAAATGACAAGGGGACCCACATTTGTGTACAGCCAGTTTTTCACATTTGATTTAATTTCATACAACTAAATACTGCTTCACTAAAAATCTTTGTTCGGAAAACACCTCGGTACTCAGATGTTCCTAGGAAATGAAAGACATACCACTGTTATCTTTTTGTTGAAAGGAGAGTCAATTATTATGCAGGCTGAGAGGGGTTCACAAACTTTTTCATATGACTTTATGTAAGCTGGCCAAAACACAAAATCCACTTGGCAAATGTTCCTTTTAAAAACAAAACTGTTTTAGTGTACAATTTGACAGTTAGAAACTGCACCACAAGGTGCACAGTGCCAATGACCAGGGGTTTAGATTATTCTTGTGTAACTTCTGTAAAAGAAAATTTTCTGTACCACTACTGGGGGCAATGGGACCACTCACCAGAAGGTATACAAAAATAATAATAATAAGCTCATCTTATTATTATCCATCCATTATCCAACCCGCTGAATCCGAACACAGGGTCACGGGGGTCTGCTGGGGCCAATCCCGCCAACACAGGGCACAAGGCAGGAACCAATCCCGGGCAGGGTGCCAACCCACTGCAGGACACACACAAACACACCCACACACCAAGCACACACTAGGGCCAATCTAGAATCGCCAATCCACCTAACCTGCATGTCTTTGGACTGTGGGAGGAAACCCACGCAGACACGGGGAGAACATGCAAACTCCACGCAGGGAGGACCCAGGAAGCGAACCCAGGTCTCCCAACTGCGAGGCAGCAGCTCTACCCACTGCACCACCGTGCTGCACTAAAATTACTCATGACAAATCTAAATACAACATTTATTTCTATAGCACGTTTTCGTACAAGTGATGTAGCTCAAAGTGCTTTACCAGATGAAGAAAGAAAAAATATATAATAAAAATTTGGCAATACTAATTAACAAAGAATAAAGTAAAGTCCAGGAAGGACAGACAAAACAAAAAAGAGGTCTGTAGAAAAAAACAAAATAAAATGTACAATATAAATAAATAAATAAATATATGCGCTAACTTGCATTATTTGGATGACATTGTTGTTAGATTAATGAATAAAAACAGTTGTTAGCAGCATTGTGTTTGGCATGAAAATTCTTGTAAGGCTACATGGACCTGGGAGAAAGACACAGTCAGGAGGATTTGGGGACATCCCTGCAAAGCCATGTGGAGAGGGTGGGTTTTTTTTTTGGGGGGGGGGGGGGGGGCGTTGATCCAGCACTTAAAGAGCAGCCCTCTCTTTAAATCAGTTGGCCTGGTTGCAGAGCCGCCGGCGAGTCTCAAGATGATTGTGGCTTCATTAGGGAACGTGAGTGCACATAGTGTTGTCATTGACCCCCAAAGTGACCAGTATAAAGCGGAGCCAGTGGTGTGAAGGTGCAGGCAGTGGACAAAGTAAAGAAAAGATTACTGGAGCCGCATGGAAAAAGCGGTGAACGTTCAGAGTGGTGGCAGTAGAGCATACAAATTAGTCAAGTGGTAGTGGATGGAAATTCATCAGGTAAAGGAAGTGAAGGTGAAACACGCCTGGGAAATTTGGCTTTTGAGCAAATAGACTTTTTAACCTTATGGTAAAAATTGAGTTTAATTGAGTGCATGATGAAATTTAAAGCTGTTATTCTCTTTCAAGCTTATGCATTATAAAGTGTTTGTAAGTCTCCCGTTATCGTCATCTTCTTCCTCTTTCAACGTGGGGTCAATGTTTTTTAGGTTTCAGTGTCATTTTTGCCGCTGAATGCCTTTCCTGTAGCCATTTATCCGGCCTTGGAACAAGCTGCAAAATGGAGGTCGGGTTTGTTAGTCTTCCATCATCATTTTTCCTTACTGTACATGTTTATTTCATTTACTAGCTGTGCTGTTGTCATTTTAAAAATGTACTGTTTTGTTTGATTGTCATTAACTTAGCACTTAACAACTATCAGCTGGCTAATTGTCGTTTCTCCTTTAGCTCAATGTCCTGACATCTCACCTTTGCTGTCTCATGGAGGATAGCTGCTGTGAGTGGGAGTGACACCCTTGGCACACACAATTTTACACATAATTGCTAAGGTGGGTATTAAGTATTTGATATTTTTATGACAGATTGCTGTTCCACTGTGATCGAGTTGTCCGGCTGTCATCCAGCTTTAGTGGTAGTACGTATATAACTGTCTGTCTTGATATTTCTCATGCTTGGGTTAAGTGAGTCATTTCGGTTTCTTTAAAGCAGTTATTATTTAAATGATCTTGAATTTCACTTTTCTGATCCTTCTGTGTTGATTATTGTTGTACATAATGATGACTTACAGTATTCTAACAAAAGTGAGTACACCCCTCACATTTTGTAAATATTTGATTCTATCTTTTCATGGGACAACACTGAAGATATGACACTTTGACACAATGTAAAGTAGTCCGTGTACAGCTTGTGTAACGTTGTAAATCTGTTGTCCCCTCAAAATAACTCAACACACAGCCATTAATGTCTAAACCACTGGCAACAAAAGTGAGTACAGTATTCAGTTTAAAGGTTGTGGGATGCATCTCAGCTGTTTGTCGATGATGCAATTTGTAGCATCTGAGTAACTTAAAACTCCAAAGTGGTGTCACCCATTTCGGGGTGGGGGGTAAATGTACATTGGCAATGACATTGTCAAAAAAAACCCATAAAATGATAAGTGATACTGAATGTTGTTTGCGTGATCATAACCTTCACCCACCATGATCAGGGTTTCTATCATGATGTAACATTATGGTTATTACCACTAATAATATCACTTACATTTCAACTGCAGGCTTAACCAGCATATTGATTATATTCTTGTTCAGGTCACTTACGTTTACTAAGAAGAGCAGCGGCCTCAGTACTGACCCTGATGGACACCACTTTTAACATCATCTAATTCTAAAAACATTTCCCACACCCTAACCCTCCGTTTCCCAGTATTTTATGCCAAATCTGTAGCCATCCCAACACAGGATTTGCAGTCGCCGCTTCTTTTAGTTTGATCACAAGCCTCTCCATATGGGACAGGCCTAGGAACATCTGGAAATTCCCCAGAATGAACATTAGGAAGACATTCCTGAGGATAAGGTGGCCTAGGAGTGTCTATCTCAGCATGATTTCCACCAAGAAAAGTCGGTGCATTGAATCAGTACCTATGCATGCAGACATCTATTACCTTGAGGACTTCATAACATGAACAGAAAGTCCATAATGTTCGTGTTTACTTGACTTTTATTCAAATTTATTTTTAAAACCGGGACTTCCAAATGTGTCCATTTCTGTCAATACGCACAGCCCTCCTCCTCAGAACCAGCAGTGATTCTCTTCCATCAGTTCTGTATTTTCAATGATAGAAAACTGAGGAGTAAGAACGTTCGGAGACGCTGTGACTTTTAGAAGTTGTCAGGGATTTCATAGGCAGCGGCCATCTCAGTACCAATCAGTTCCCCGTGTTCATTCCAAAATGCAATTTACATTTATTCATTTGGCAGACACTTTTATCCAAAGCAACTTACAAAAAAAAACGTTGGACATAATCGAGTCAAACTCTGTTAGGGTTTGTTTTTAGGAAAGTGTTACAAGACTAGCTTACAAAAAATGACTAAAACAAGTGAAAAGTGTTCCAGGCCTTAATAAGTAAGCAACTGTTAAACCAATGAAAGTACAAGACTTGTTAGCCTTACCTTAGGTAACAAGAACCTCACATCAAAACCACAAGCATGTTAGGAAGGAATTCACAAAAGAAAAAGGTCTTCTAACTATATGTTGGTGTGTATATTGGTGCTCGCCAACCCCCCGGGCACAGCCTCTTTGTGGCTCTGCCGCTCACGTAAGGGGAAGCGGATGTACAATTTAATCAGATTGTTATTGTCATGGCAATTGTTACATATGCATAACAGAACTAACTATTTTACATTACAGCGAGTAATTCACCATAGTAAAAAAAAATAGTTAAACGAAATAAATTGAAAGAAAATTATGTCTCATGTTGCATTAGAGTTATTCATTGAGTTATACGATTTTGTTCCGATTGGCTTTGAAATTAACACACAAATACTTTTTAAACTTACACTTTTACTGTAAAACTTCAGTAAAAACAATATTTGGAATTAACTTTTCGTCAATATCGCATTGAATTTTGATTCCGTCTTTGGAGTTACATCGTGACAATGCAATGTATAACTGACCGTGAATGAATTTCGTTTCTCTCTAATAAATAAACCGACTTTTTTGAATGTTTGTTCCTGTGATTTGTTAATTGTCTTTGCAAAAGCTATTTTAACTTGAAACTGTAAACGTTTTAATACAAATGGCATATCAAGATCTCCTTTGGTGTCTAATGTTATCCCCTGAAGATGCACTACATTACCTTTCTTGTCGCCTGTTAGAATTTTACATGTCAGAATTGTTCGACCAATTTTGAATACAACTAATCTTGTCCTATTGCACAGCCCTTCACTCAGAGATAAATTACGCAACAGCATTACGATACAGCCTTCTTTCAACGGTAATTCGGCCGATGGAAGAGACCGCACCGTGTTAACAGTTGTAGATATTCTATGTGATATTGCAAGTTGATGTTTTCATCTTCTGCAACATCACCACCAACTGTTTCAGCATAGTCTATTGATATGCACTTAACCAATTTGCCGTGTTACCAATCAACAATTTTCACATTAATTCATTTGACTTCCATCGTTTCTCGGTGCTAGGATTGCCTGTGTACTCATTTCTTCTGTTGATAACTTTTCATGATGAAATTCTTCAATAAGATTTGGACATAAAACCTCATCTTTATTTGGGATCTTAAAGTGAGGAAAACGTAAAAAATTATAGGAGCTGAGAGCGCAGGAACTGTGTCTGTCAAAAGCATTCACACAAATGAGAGGTGAGTGGACCGCGGGCGTGTTTGAAAATGATTGAGAGGAGGGCGGGACTTGAAAAAAATCTCATGGCCAGAGTCTTGACTCATGGGACTTGAAAAAATCTTCAAAAAAGTCATGTCTCGTCACAGGATTTTATTTACAGTAATCCCTCGCTACTTCGCGGTTCACTTTTCGCGGATTCACGACTTCGCAGATTTTATATGTAAGCATATCTTTTTTTTTTTTTTTTTTTTTTTTTAATATTTTTATTTTATTAATTTTCATTGTAATCATTCCATACAAACAGATCAATTTATAACCCAACAAATTTGAAAACAAATCAAACTCCACCCCTGAGAAGGAGAGCTTAGCTAAAGGAAAATTTCTTTAAGCTTTTTAATAAGGCAACATTAGACAAAAGAAGGGGAGAAGTAAATATCTATATAAATAAGAGATGGAGAAGGGAGTTAAATGCAATAATAGTTATTTCTCTTATTCTAAAATAATATTGATTAAATCCTGCCATGTTTTGAAAAAATTTTGTACAGATCCTCTAACTGAAAATTTGATTTTTTCCAATTTCAAATAATATAAAACATCGGTTTCCCACTGACTTATAAGAGGAGAATTAGGATTCTTCCAATTTAACAAAATAAGTCTGCGTGCCAAGAGTGTAGTGAATGCAATCACCGTTTGCTTGTCCTTCTCCAATTCAAGTCCATCTGGAAGGACACCAAACACAGCTGTTAGTGGGTTAGGAGGGATTGTGATACTAAGGCTGTCTGAGAGGCACTTAAAAATTTTTGTCCAAAATGATGTTAGTTTGGTGCAGGCCCAGAACATGTGACCCAGTGAGGCAGGAGCTTGGTTGCAGCGCTCGCAGGTCGGATCCTGGCCTGGAAACATTTTGGACAGTTTTAAGCGAGACAGATGAGCTCGATATATAATTTTTAGTTGAATAATTCTATGCTTTGCGCATATAGAACTCGAGTGAATTCTCTGCTTTGCTACCTTCCACTCCTTTTCTGATATATTGATTAAGAGATCTTCTTCCCAATGTCCTCTTGGATCTTTGAAAGGTAGGGACTCTAATAAGATTTTATATATTGCGGAAATAGTGTTTGTTTCCTCGGAATTGAGCAGTATTTTTTCCAGCATTGTGGAGGGTGCAAGGTGGGGGAAATCGGGCAATTTCTGTTTAACAAAATTTCTAATTTGAAGATAGTAAAAGAAATGTGTAGCTGGGAGGTTAAATTTTGAACGTAATTGTTCAAAAGATGTAAATATGTTGTCTATATAAAGATCTCTGAGCCTTTTAATCCCAAAACTTTTCCAGGTATTAAAAACTGGATATACTTGCGAAGGTTGAAAGAGGTGGTTCCCTTGCAGAGGTGCCACTGATAAAAGATTTTCCATCTTAAAATGCTTCCTAATTTGGTTCCATATTCTGAGTGAGTAAAGCACAATTGGGTTATTAGTATATTTGTGATAACTTTCATTTATTGGAGAGCAGAGCAGGGAATATAAAGAAGTACTACAGGATTTTACTTCTATTGCAGACCAAGCCTGGGTATGTGCATTTATTTGTGTCCAGGTTTTTATGGCTTGTATGTTTGCTGCCCAGTAATAAAACTGAAAATTAGGTAAAGCCATGCCACCTTCTGCCTGAGATCTTTGTAGGGTCGCTCTTCGGATACGTGGGTGTTTTGAGTTCCAAATGAATGAGGTTATTATTGAATCTAACTGTTTAAAAAACGATTTATTGATATATATTGAAATGTTTTGAAATAAAAAGAGAAGTTTAGGAAGGATATTCATCTTAACAATGTTAATTCTTCCGGCTAGAGTGAGATGAAGGGTTGACCGTCTATGCAAGTCTTGCTTAATTTTTTCCATACAGACGCCAAAATTTTGTTGATAAAGAGCTTTATGTTTACTTGTGATATTTACCCCTAGGTATTTAAACTGATCTGCTATGGTAAAAGGTAGGGTGTCTAATTTAATATTATATGCTTGTGAGTTCACTGGAAAGAGTATACTTTTATTCAGATTAATTCTAAGACCAGATATCTTTTGAAATTCTGTTAGTGCTGTTAAAACAGCAGGGACAGTGTTTTCTGGGTCCGATATATATAAGACCATATCATCTGCATATAGAGAAATTTTCTGTTCCAGTCCTTCTCTGACAATCTCCTTTATCTGATAAGAATTTCGGCAGTGAACCGCCAGTGGTTCAATAGCGATTGCAAACAACAGTGGCGACAAGGGACATCCTTGTCTGGTACCACGTTCTAGTTTAAAGTAGTCTGAGCAAATGTTATTAATACAAACTGAAGCTTCTGGACTAGTATACAGTAGTTTGATCCAAGCACAAATATTCGGGCCAAACCCAAATTTCTCCAGTGCAGTGAAAAGGTAATTCCATTCGATCATGTCAAATGCCTTTTCTGCGTCTAATGATAGTAATATCTCTGGGGTGTTTGATTTTGCTGGTGAATATATAACATTAAACAAGCGTCGGAGATTTGAAGATAGATGTCGGCCTTTAATAAATCCAGTTTGATCTTGTGATATTACCGAGGGCAGCACTTTCTCCATCCTTCTAGCTAGGATTTTTGAGAGTATCTTAACATCATTCAGGAGTGAAATTGGTCTATATGATGCACATTGTAACAAGTCCTTATTTTGTTTAGGAAAGACGGTGATTAATGCTTATCGAAATGTTTGAGGTAGTATTTGGTGGTCTTTAGCTTCTGTAAATGTTACCAATAAGAGTGGAGCTAGCTGAGTGGAGAATTTCTTATAAAACTCTACGGGGTAACCATCAGGGCCTGATGATTTCCCGCTTTGTAGTGACTTTATAGCGTCTAGTATTTCTGTTAGCGTTAGAGGTTTATCTAGTTCCTCAGCACTTAAAGCATCTATTTGTGGTATTTGTGAATTATCCAGAAATGCATTAGATTGCGTGTTGTCTTCTTTGGGCTCAGTGGAATATAAAGACTTATAGTAATCTCTAAATGTGTGCATTATTTTATTATGGTCGATGATTTCTTCTCCATTCTTGTTGGTGATTACTGGTATTGCATTGTGAACTTCTTGTTTATGAATTTGTTGAGCTAAAAGCTTATTAGCTTTTTCTCCGTGTTCATAGTAATGCTGTCTAGACTTATAAATAAGTTGTTCAGTTTCTTTAGTTGTTAAGATGTTAAGTTCTGTATGCAGGGCCTGCCTTTTCCTGTGAAGAGCTTCACTTGGACGCCTGGCTTGTTCTTCATCTATTCTAGTAATTTCATTTCTTAGCTCTGACACTTTCTTGGTTTCTAATTTATTTCTATGGGAAAGATATGAAATAATCTGGCCTCTTAAGAAGGCCTTTAGAGTTTCCCAGAGTGTTCCTGCAGAAACCTCTGTGGACGTGTTTGTCTCTAGGAAGAAGCTGATTTGTTTGGATATAAATTCTGTGCAGTTCTCGTCTGCCAATAAAAGAGGGTTAAGACGCCATCTGCGAGGTGAGTACGAGGGGCTTATTGATTTTAGCTCCAAGACTAGAGGGGCATGGTCAGAGATAACAATTGTGTCATATTTGCATGATTTAATTGTAGGCAGGAAATTATTATCTATAAAAAAATAATCAATTCTTGAGTAGCTATAATGCACTGGTGAGTAGAACGAATATGTTCTTGAGTTTGGGTTAAGAAACCTCCAGGGGTCTGATAAGTTGTGATCATTTAAAAACTGTGTAATTATCTTTGCAGTATTAGATGTCGTCCCCCCTGTCACAGGAGTCCTATCTAAGAGTGGATTTAAAACACAATTAAAGTCCCCAGCCATTATAATTTTATGAGTGTTCACATTGGGAATGGATGCAAATAGATTTTGCATGAATTCCTTATCATCAACATTGGGTGCATAAACATTTATCAAAATCATTTTACTGTTATATAAGTTGCCCATGACCATCACATATCTCCCTTCAGGGTCCGACACTACATCTGATGCTACAAATGGAACTGTTCTGTGTATGAGAATTCCCACCCCTCTAGTTTTCTTTATAAAGCTAGAATGGAACATTTGGCCAGTCCAGTCTTTTTGTAATCTGAACTGATCCTTGGTTAGTAAGTGGGTCTCCTGTAGAAATACTATTTTGGCGTTTAAGCCTGTTAGGTGAGAGCATACTTTCTTTCTCTTTAATTCATGATTCAGGCCTTTAACATTCCAGCTCACAAAGTTAACTGTCCCATCATGGAGACATTGATTCTGAGTTTTTAATGTCATTTTATAGTTTTAATTGGTAATATGGCAGTTTTAATCTTAGTTTCAAGATTCCCCATGAGTTGTTGCATGTTAGCCTGTTGTTGCATTGATATTTATAATTATAAGGATTATAAGAATAGATTAGATATAACCTGCTCTCCTTCTCTCCCCCCTTTATCCCCCCACCCCCCCCATTTTGCCTCCCCACATGAGGCTAGATCCCACTTCGCGATGTTCCAGTCCTCTGACATACGAAGAGACAGAGCACTTCCAAAACAAAACAAACCCCACCCTGCAGCGGCGTTACAGAATTAAAACAGAGATATCTTTTACAGTTAAATCCTTAATACTATCTGCCGAAAATGTTCTCATTAACAATATTTAAGTTTGAAATAATCTTCAGCGCTTTTAAGTTAAGATATTAAGATTAAAAAAAAAAAAAAAAAAAAAAAAAAAAAACCCTGGGAGTGATTTTAAAAACTAGTCTAGGATAAACCTGGTAATTCATACTGTAATAGTATAATGGTAATTGTATAAATAGTAGAACAAGCATTAAACCAAGGGTATGAAGTTAAACAGTCTACTTTAAGGTATAGTAAAATAAAAAAAATAAATAAAAAAAATAAAAAAAATAAAATAAAAATAAATAAATAAATAAATAAAACGAATCCTACTTTAATCACTTCCACATTTTCACACTCACGTCTATAACTCTATAACTCTGATTAAAACATAAACATATAACATATAAAGTCCAGATAAAAACAAAAAAAAAAAAAAAAGAAAATAAGGGATGTATAATTATAATACCAGTCGCTTTAAACATGGATCCAGCGATCAGATCATAGGTCTTTCCCGTGCCTTGATAGAATACGGCTCTTTAATTTTAATTAACTTTCAAAAAAGTGTCGGAAACAGCTTCTTTAATTCTTTTTCAGCTTCTTCTTTGCTGAAGAAAATATAATGTCGATCTTGAACTTCCACTTTCAGTTTGGCAGGATACAAGAGGCTGTATTTGATATCGGCTTCCCGTAGCATCCTTTTAATGTCGTTGTAGGATCTGCGTTTTGCAGCTGTTGATGGTGAGAAGTCGGGAAAAATACGAATAAGATTATTTTCGAATATAATCTCTTGCTTGTGTCTGAGAAGTGCCATCACATCAAGCTTACATCTTAGTCGTTCGAAGCGGACAATAAAAGACCTAGGTTTAAAGGCGCTTGGTATCTTTGTGCGATAAGCCGTGGCTATCTCATTGTCGAGTTTAAAGTCATCTCCAATTATTTTAGACAGTAATTCTACTGCAAATTTCACTGGGCTTGAGCTTTCTCGTTTCTCAGGTATACCCTCAATTCTTATATTATATCTTCTGCACCCATCCTCCAGGGCTGCAAGTCTGTCTCCAAGTTTTTTGTATTCCGAGTTCGCAGCTGTGGCTTTTTCATCGGCGTTAGATGCCATTTGTTCCGCTGTTTCCACTCGAGCCGTGAGTCCCTGCTTAACGTCTTCCAGCTGATCTGAAACGTCATTAATATGATCATCAAGCCTTTTCAGTTTGGAGTTAGTTTCTTCAATGTGTTCCACTAATTTCTCCAACATGCCTTTAAAGTTCACGTCGAAACGTTTAAATAGACGCGTTTCCTTATCTTTGTTATCCTTCTTGAGCTCAGTGGCCACCTTCTTAAGATCATTTGTGTTATCTTTCTTAAGCTCATTCATGGCCGTAACCATGGCAGTGGCCAGTGTATCGATCATCTCTTTCTGTGTAGCGATCTGTGTAGCGATCATATCTTTCAGTTCTGACAGTTCGCTTCGGCTTTCGTGCTCCGCAAGTGAAAATGCAGCTCCTTTTACAGGCTCGCGATGAGTAGATGAGAGCACGTCCTGCAGAGCCCTTTCTAGTCTCGAATGATCCTCAGAAATCGGCGATCCCTCGCGACCTGTATCACTTGCGCCTTCGCTCCCATTTTCACTCTCGACTGGAGACGATACAATGGAGCGGGGTCCCAGGAATTCTGCGCACTCTTCTGCCTGTTCCAGGTCAGTCTCCGTGATGCCATACCTTACACTTGCACTCAGGCCGGAAGTCTGTCCGGACATTGATGCAGCTTTAAGTTTATTTTCCGGTTCTTTCTGACTTTTCTTCTTGTTACTCATGCTTGTATATTGTAGTGGAAGTTCCTTGGTCGGGTTAAATACAGGATACCTCTAAATAATATGAAATACGTGGGAAAATAAAGCCGCTGCTAGCGGAGCTCTGCTTCAGACGTCCATCTCCTGTAAACGGACGATATGTAAGCATATCTAAATATATAACACGGATTTTTCGCTGCTTCGCGGGTTTCTACGGACAATGGGTCTTTTTACTTCTGGTACTTGCTTCCTCAGTTGGTTTGCCCAGTTGATTTCATACAAGAGATGCTATTGGTGGATGGCTGAGAAGCTACCCAATCAGAGCACGCAGTTAAGTTCCTGTGTGCTGCTGATTGGCTCAGCGAAGGAGTGCTGCATTAACCAGGAAGTCTCATCTCACTCATTCAACATTAACGTGCTCTTGCTACTGCATTCAGGGGATTATCACCTTCATCGTCATCATTTTTACTGCGCAGCATATTCATCACCATCATCATGTCATATATAGCTACGTGTACTTCGCTATACAGTAAGTGTAAACTTATCTACCGATGTCATATTGCTTAGCAGTTGTCCCTGTTATTAATAGAGTAAAGGGTGGGTTGTAAACAATACAGGGAGGGTTTAAAAACGTCCAAATACACGTTAAATAATTAAATAAATATGGTGTCCCTACTTCGCGGAAATTCAGTTATCGCGGTCGGCCTTGGAACCTACCTCCCGCGATAAGTGAGGGATTACTGTATATATAAAGGGTGGTCCAGATCTAACTATGCAACTTTTAATGCAATGCAATAATTGCTCAATTAGATCTGGACCACCCTGTATATATATATCCACACGCTGTGGCGCAGCGTAAAGGGGCTTCGTCTCTGACGCTGATGTCCGATCCCTGAAAAGGGGAGCAATATTAATAAAAATGCAGGTAAAAACAGACAATAACTTTGAATAATGTTAATGTTTACCCCCCGTGGTGGCCCTGTAGATAAGGATCTGCACTGGTATCTGGTAAGGTTGCCAGTTCAAATCCAGTTACTGTCAGAAGGGATCCCACTTTGTTGGGCTCTTGGGCAAGGCACTTAACCTATGTGAAAAGACAATTTCCCCTTATTTCTCTTTGAGGCACTGCTTAACAGATGATCCTTTTCCAAGTCCTCAGATCATTTACTGGCTCAGTTCCTCATAGTTTTTGGGGAGGCAGCAGGATTGTCAGAATGTTAACTTGTCACCTTTTTTAACCAGCATCACATCTCGGCAAGATGTGCGTACAGTATAGCAGCACTTGTCTCTGCTCACTAAAGGTAAAATGGCTATTATCCTCCTTGGAATGCTTGGTATTCTGCCATGTGGTGAGTGGCCTGTTGGCAATGGGGAATGTGGGAAGCCACTTGAACAGAGTTAACCCGACCAGGAGATGTGCATATTTTCAAGAAACTAGCAAGGGTTGATATTTGAAATCAGAGACACTGTTGCCAAAACCAAAGCACTAAAATGTGAAGGATATCAAGAGGACTGCCAGAGATTGATAACCAGGCGTATTTATTGCATATTTACCAGTGTAGGAGTCTGTTTGCTTGGTAGGTTTACACACAACAAATCTTCACACCTCGTGTAGCTCTGTCTGGCAGGATTAACACTTCTCCGTCCTCCCTTTTCTTCTATGGTTGCCTTTCAGCACCCTGTGTAGCTACGTTTAGGTCCTCGTCTCTCAATCTTAGGTCACCTCTGTTGAACTATCTGTGAGTTAGTTGTTGATCCATGTGGAGGTTGGCTTATTTACCACTCTATCTGTGGTCTTGTGACCACATTCATATATCCTCAAGTATTTATAGTTTTTTTGTGGATTAAAATCTCTGATGATACGTTCTATGCTTTCTGTAGATGTTATTTTTCTGTTGATAAAAGTTGCTTTGGCACACTTGTCATTTGAAAATTGTTCCAGCAAGTGTAACTGCTCTTGCAGATGCCAGTTGTTGGAGCTGTATAGTCTTGTATGGCCTCGGGTCATCTACAAACAATATTTCTATCCAGTGTGAATGTCCGTGTGGATATAAAAGTGGCTTACTTAGGAGAATCATTTGCCACACTGCATTTTGGGTCTTCTCCAGTGTGAACTCTTGTGTGTAACCGAAAGCTGTGTTTGTTAGAGAATCCTCTGCCACATTTCGAACAGCAAAATGGCTTCTCACCCGTGTGAATTCGTAAATGGGTCCGTAGATTGGCTATCTGCAGGAATTGTTTGCCACATTCTGAACAGCAAAATGGCTTCTCACCCGTGTGAATTCTTGTGTGGGTCTGAAGATGGCTTAATTGTGAGAATTGTTTGCCACATTCCGCACAGCAAAAAGGCTTCTCTCTCGTGTGGATTCTTGTGTGATTCATAAGAGTGCTTACATCTGTAAATCGTTTATCACATTCAAAGCAGCTATATGGCTTCTCTCCTGTGTGAATCCTGATGTGCTTATTGAAGTTGCCAGATTGTGCAAACTGTTTTCCACATTCAGAACAGCAGTACGGTTTCTCTCCGGTGTGGACTCTTGTGTGGGTCCGAAGATGCCCATAGGAGGAGAATCCTTTGCCACATTCGGTACAACAATATGTCTTTGGGGTTGTAGGACTCCATTTACTATCATATTTAGCTTTTATTTTAACATGTGCCTTCCTCTCTTGGCAAAAAAACAAATTTGCTGAATTTTTCTTGCGTGCCTCTACCTCAGTCTTGGTTAATTTCCTGTCATGTAGAGAACTATCCTGCAAAGAGGCTGGCACCAAGCTCTCTGATCCAGATGTCGATTTCCTCGTGTCTTCATCATGCAATGCCAGTTGTGATTTGCACTTAAGAGAGGCTTGAGATGAGGAGAAGAAGCCAGTGTCTTGGAAACCTACAGAAATATAAATTGCATATTTGAGGATCGAAAGAGGCTTGACAACAGGCAATCACTTTGTGTAAAAGAACTCGTTCCATTTCAAAGAAATTCAGACTCCTTCAACGCTACAGTCCCAGTACTGTCCCCTTGTTGAGAGCAGATTCACAGTTTTGCTGCTTCGTTTGATCGCTATCCCCAGTATCAAAGAAAAACTAAACTTGAAAACAGTGAGAAGACACAAAAGAGTAAAAGAAAGGTTAAAAAAAAAGAAGTCCCTTCATTGCTACGATTTAAATAAAATATACAATAAATGCTTTATCAAATAACTAACACATAGGAGAAGAATTTTTATGTGAAATATCCCTCAACTTGAAAATTTTGCTTTCTACATTACTTTCATCTTCTCCCTGAATTAGAGAGATGTTTTGGTGAGGGTCACTTTGTCTTGTAGGACATGGGTGTCGAACTCCGGGCCTGGAGGGCCGCAGTGGCTGCTGGTTTTCATTCTAACTCTCTTTCTCATCAGTGATCAGTTTTCACTACTAATTAAATTCTTTTTCCATTCATTTTAATAGCCCTGTTTTTAAGGATTCAGTCCTCTGAATTGATTCTTTTCTTCATTAAATGACAGCCAAGCAGAAATTGAGACGTGAAACAAGCCAACAGATGACCATCTAAATTGGGGCTTCAAACTCCAACCAATTTCACTCCAATCATTTTCTTAAACAGAAGCCAATTCTCGCTGTTAATTAAACTCGTTATTTAATTCCATGATCTGTTGCTGCTCTCATTCTGCCACAGCAGACATTTCCAAAACTGTTCATTTTCTGTTTTTTCTAAGAACACTGTCAAAATGTTTAAGTGACCTGAGAAATCAACCTTACGGAGACCTTCACTTTTCTTTAAATTCAGATATTGTGTGATGGGCACAGGGGAGCTGGTCATGTGGCTGCTTGTTTTGTACCTCATTATTGTTTGGCTGCTTATTAAAGAAAAAGAAACCACAAAGGGGCCTGAGTCAAGTTAATTAAAACTAAGGCAAAAGAAGTTAATTAGCAGCAAAAACTGGTCACTAATGAAGAAGACGGTTAGAATGAAAACCTGCAGCAACCTGCGGCCCTCTGGGCCCGGAGTTCGACACCCATGCTGTAGGAGAAATTTAGACTACTGAAGCTCAAGAAAAATATAAATATTATAACAAGCAACAAACCCTACCTCGACAGACACACACAAGGACTTTTGGCCTGGCTAATGATAAGAGAGCTGCTGCTGTCTAGCAGCAGGCTTGTAGATGGGTGTAAGATCTGGACAGATCGGACCACTTGGACCACAGGTTCACAAGTACAGGCCTATAACATTTCCATAAAACGAGTTGTGCTTATTGTGTCCACGTGGAACATGACACATACTGATGGACGTTTGTCACTGTTCCTTCCAGAGTCCGATGGAATTTGTGAGATATTATATAACTGCACGGTTGGAATGATTCATCGTTAGAGTGTTGGTAACGGAGTAAATCATTTCTGTTGCTGAGTCTCTGTTTGAAGAGTGATGAATATAAGCATTAACTAGAGTGACGTAACAAAAAGTCTAACATCCCTGTCAAAATCACAATGTAATAAAATTAAAGTAAAAATCATGTAATAAGAAAATGAAAAGAACATAAATCCTGCCAGAACTTATTCCACCTTTATTGCAAAATCTTTACAAAGAAGGTGAAAACAAATCAGAAACTGTTTAGTGGGGAAAAAAAATCAATCCTACAAACATCTATTTGCATTAGTGTGGAGACCCTTTAATATAATCAAGGATGTGGCGGCATTCAGAATCAACCACTCACGGTATGTCTCCCCTCAAACAGTAGCTAGTGTACACCTGACATCAATTCAAGTGGCTCTGATGGAGCCGAGATAAAGTTTGGCTGTTCCTGTAGGATTATTTGGATACCCTCTTGGTTGCAACATACTCATAAAAGCCAAGGTCTGCAAAGAGCCTTTAAACCATGACTGGGGATCTCATCATGGAAAGCCATCAATCTGGACAGGGGTACAAAAAAAGCAATTTTTTCCAAAGCATTAAACATCCCATGGAGCACCATGAAAAGTCTTTAACAAGTGGAGTAAATATGGATCCACAGTCACTTTACCAAGACGATGAGAAGACCAGGAGAAAACTGGTCAAGTAGGCCACCAAGAGGCCTTACAGCAACATTAAAGGAGCTGCAGGATTTCTTGGCCAGTACTGGTTGTTCCCTACATGTGACAACAATCAATTTTCACTAAACAGTTTCTGATTTGTTTTCAGTTTCTTTGTATAGATTGCTATTTTGTAATGAAGGTGGAATATGTTCTGACAGGATTTATCTTGGTTTCATTTTTTTTATTTTTTTATTAACTTAGGGGGCTTCCCCCCTGCTCACTTCTCTCGCCAGCCACTCGCGAATGTGGATTTCACTTTTACTAAACAGCAAATCTTTTAATTCTTGAGGATATGCCTCTTCATTGGGAAGAAACACTACTTTTTTTTTCCCCTGATGGCAACATGAATTAGACGATCTACAAGTCTCCGGCTTAAAGTTTAAATCCAAACAATACATTTTATCTCTTTTCGCTGTTCTGTTATTTCAGTCGAGTTTTGAAAGTCCCTAAAGTCTTACTGTCTACCACACTACTTGGTCGCTTATTCCAAGTGTCTATCATTCTTTGTGTAAAGAAAAACTTCCTAATGTTTGTGTGAAATTTACGTTTAACAAGTTTCCAACTGTGTCCCCGTGTTCTTGGTGAACTCATTTTAAAATAACAGTCTCAATCCTCTGGACTAATTCCCTTCATAATTTTAAACACTTCAGTCAGGTCTCCTCTTAATCTTCTTTTCCTTAAACTGTAAAGGCTCAGCTCTTTTAATCCTTCTTCATAATTCATCCCCTGTAGCCCTGGAATCAGCCTAGTCGTTCTTCTCTGGACCTTTTCTAGCGCTGCTATGTCCTTTTTGTAGCCTGGAGACCAAAACTGCACCAAGTAGTCCAGATGAGGCCTCACCAGTGTGTTATAAAGCTTGAGCAGAACCTCCTGTGACTTGTACTCCACACATCAGGGCGCTATATAACCTGACATTCTGTTAGCCTTCTTAATGGCTTCTGAACACTGTCGGGAAGTTGATAGCTTAGAGTCCTTCTCATGAGGTGTACTCTTGATATTCCGACCACCCATTGTGTATTCAAACCTAACATTTTTACTTCCTATGTGTAATACTTTACATTTACTGACATTCATCTGCTACAAATCTGCCCAAGCCTGTATGCTGTCCAAGTCCTTCTGTAATGATATAACGGATTCCAAATTATCTGTCTATCCACCTATCTTGGTATCATCTGCAAACTTAACCAGCTTGTTACTTATATTCCTATCTAAATCATTTATATATATTAAAAATAGCAGCGGCCCCCGCACTGCCCCCTGCTGGTCACCACTCTTAACATCGGCCAATTCTGATGAGGTTCCTCACACCATCACCCTCTGCTTCCTGTGTCTGAGCCAATTCTGCACCCGTCTGCAAACATCACCCTGAACTCCCACTTCTCTTAGTTTGATGCCAACCTCTCATGTGGCACCTTATAAAATGCTTTCTGCATTACATGTTTATTGCATTGCATGTTTCTTACATACTTGCAGTTAAAACCTCCTCTGAGTCTTTCTGCCCCCCATTTGACCACACTCACAATGGCATCTTTACTAGCACTTCTCGAGATACACACTGCCAGTTTTAGTGTTGTAAGGGGATAAAAAGCAATGAATTCCACTGAGATGAACAACTCGTTCAGTTCAAGAGTTTTAACTTGACAGCACAGATTTCACTGATCAGAGCAAGCCCGCATTTCAATAAAATGGAACCGTCATCACGTTAATCACATTCACCAATAGCGTCAGGCTGACATTTTTGATGTTGCTTTTTAATCTTAGCACCTACCTTCTCCAGAAAGACTTGTTGATATTTCCATGGGCTTTATCATTGACTTGCTATGGACAGCATAGGGCATGGACTCTAATCCAGGATCCCCTTTAGTCGGAGAAAAAGCCTGAAAGTCAGACTCTAATTTAAGGTGGTCTTCTTCTTTTATGCCATTTGCAGTTTCATTTCTCTGCATGTTTGTGTTGTGAGAAGTTACCTCGGAGTCTTTTTTGAACTCAAGTGCCTCCTTATCACAATCCTCCACCTTAATGCTGCCACATTCTTGTTGATGGTGTACAGAGTCCCACTCACAGTCCTCTTTTTTAATATCATTTCTCTTATCCACAGCGTGCATGGAAAGTGAACCCCTTTGTAGTGTTAAATTCTTCTCTCCCTCTTTGTCACACGTCTCTTCCTTGGCCCCTTCCTCACATTTATATCCTACATCTAGAGGTTCCTGGACAGCTGGGTACACTTCCTCCATGTTGTACACTGTGGAATAATTAAAATTTAAAATCAATATATTAAATAATAGTTGAACAAAGAATCTTGGGCTGAGGACCTTTTGACCTAGTGCAAGGGAGGGGAAGAAGATTTCGTGACTACACCTTAGTGCAATGAAATTTTTTACTTAGATAAACAAGTCTAAAATGATTACTATCTGTGTGCATTTGGGTGGATGGAGAATATATTATTATGTAAACCAGCTGATGCTAAGAAAATGTATATGTATATATATTTGCAAGTATAAGAATTCTTTGTTTTAACCATATGAATGCATTAAGATTGTTAAAAGAGGGAAACCATTACCTGTATAATCATTTTAACAATATAAGTATATTACTAGTTTGTATTAATAGGCTATGGATTAATTGATTATTAATATGACTTACTTAAACTAATGAACTAAAGATTGTTTATTAATAAGACTTACATATAAAAATTAAGTGTGTATGCAAAGCTGGAAGAACAAACTTGCAACATTTCTCTCAAACTGCTGACTTTTTAGTCTGTACTCAGGGAAACTGTTAATCTCAAAAAACATCTAGGATTGTAAAATCAGCAGGAACAGGCCTTTTCACTTCTTCTTTAGTTGTTTTGAACAAATGTGTTGTAATATTACTGAATTCCCCCAAAGAACTGTGTAACCTTGTCTCATGACAAGCTGTCTCTGTAAGATGTAAAACTCTGTTATAAAAAGGAAGCGGACCCCCCCCCCCCTCCAAGAGGGGGGCTATTGCTGGTAACTGTCAGTGACACAAGCTGACAGGGCTGCTCTATATCTGCTGTCTGCCTGCCTGCTGTTTGCCTCGAACCTTCGTCCACAACACCTGGTAATGGCGGGTTCTTTTTTTTATCTGTTGGCAGACCAGAGTAGAATTCAGATAATGATGTAACTGACGTCACATAGAAATGATGTTTCTCTGTTTTAAAAGAGACAGTTTAGAAAATTCACTGGTGCTTTTTTCTAAATTTGAGTTTTTGAGAAGTCAAAAATGTATAAGGTGTGCTTTATTTAAAATTATTTAACTTTCCCTACAAATTTCAGGATAATCAGTCCTGGGAGCTCTGTCGTTTCATGCAGACAGACCTGGCAACAAAAGGTACGTCATACTTTATGCAAATGTGCCCAAAAATAAGACATGATGAATCAAACAAGAGTAACAGTGACATTTTATATTAGATCGAACAATGACCACCACCTCCTAAATACAGTCATGTGAAAAAGAAAGACCCTCTTTCAGTTCTACGGCTTTAGGTATCAAGATATAATAAAAAAAATCATCTCCCAAAATGAGGTAAATACAACCTCAGATGAACATTAACACCCGACATATTATGCAGTATCATTGCAGGGTGAGTCAAAGTGATAATGGTACTGCTATGTACAGTCATGGCCGAAATTATCGGCACCCCTGGAATTTTCCCAGAAAATGCACCATTTCTCCCAGAAAATTGTTGCAATTACAAATGTTTTGGTATCCACATGTTTATGTCCTTTATGTGCATTGGAACAACACAAAAAAACAGAGAAAAAAAGCCAAATCTGACATCATGTCACACAGAATTCCAAAAATGGGCCAGACAAAATTATTGGCACCCTTTCAAAATTGTGGGTAAATAGTTTTATTTCAAGCATATGATGCTCGTTTGAACTCACCTTTGGCAAGAAACAGGTGCTGGCAATATAGCAATCACACCTGAAGCCAGTTAAAATGGAGAAAAGTTGACTCAGCCTTTCTGTTGTGTGCCACACTAAGCATGGAGAACAGAAAGAAAAGCAGAGAATTATCTGAGGACTTGAGAACAAAAATTGTGGAAAAATATCAACAATCTCAAGGCTACAGGTCCATCTCCAGAGATCTTTATGTTCCTTTGTCCACTGTGTGCAACATAATCAAGAAGTTCACAACACATGGCACTGTAGCTAATCTCCCTGGATGTGGACGGAAGAGAAAAATTGATAAAAGACTGCAATGAAGGATAGTCCGAATGGTGGATAAACAACCCCAATCAACTTCAAAACATATTCAAGCTGTTCTGCAGACTCAGGGAGCAACAGTGTCAGCTCGAACTATCCGTCGACATTTGAACGAAATGAAACGTTATGGCAGGAGAGCCAGGAGGACCCCACTGCTGACACAGAAACATAAAAAAGCCAGACTGGAGTTTGCCAAAATCCTTCTGGGTGAACGTCTTGTGGACAGATGAGACCAAGGTAGAGCTTTTAGGTAAAGCTCATCATTGTACTGTTTACAGAAAATGGAATAAGGCCTACAAAGAAAAGAACACAGCACCTACAGTCAAACATGGTGGAGGTTCTAAGATGTTTTGGGGATGTTTTGCTGCCTCTGGCACTGGATGCCTTGACTGTGTGCAAGACATCATGAAATCTGAAGAAGACCAAAAGATATTGGGGTGCAATGTAGGGCCCAGTGTCAGAAAGCTGGGTCTGCATCAGAGGTCATGGGTGATCCAGCAGGACAATGACCCCAAACATACCTCTAAAAGCACCCAGAAATGGTTGAAGACAAAGCGCCGGAGAGTTCTGAAGTGGCCAGCAATGAGTCCAAATCTAAATCCGATTGAACACTTATGGAGAGATCTCAAAATTGCTGTTGGGAGAAGGCGCCCTTCAAATCTGAGAGACCTTGAGCAGTTTGCAAAAGAAGAGTGGTCGGAAATTCCAGTCGAGAGGTGTAACAAGCTTGTTGATGGTTATAGGAAGAGCTTGATTTCAGTTATTTTTTCCAAAGGGCGTGCAACCAAATATTAAGTTGAGGGTGCCAATAATTTTGTCCAGGCCGGTTTTTGAGTTTTGTGTGACATGATGTCAGATTTGGCTTATTTTCTCTGTTTTTTGTGTTGTTCCAATGCACATAAAGGAAATAAACGTGTATACCAAAACATTTGTAATTGCAACAATTTTCTGGGAAAATTCCAGGGATGCTGATAATTTTGGCCATGACTGTATATACTTCTATACAATTTTTGTGCCACATATGGTACATGTGTTGAATATGATGGCGAACAGGTTGAGACATTCCTGTAAAACATCTTGCACATATGAAGTATGTTTTGTGAATAAATTGTTTCTGACATTCAAATGTTAACACAATGTTGACTCACCCTGTATTTATTTAACAAAAACAAAGTCAAAGTCAAAATGCAGCAGCAGTGTGTGACAAATGAAGTCCACCATTACTGCTTCCATATGAATTAAAAGGGTAAGTGGCAGCCCAGTGCTGCTCATCAAATGCACTTGATATACTGATCATCAGCAAGTGTGACCACCTCTATAAAAGCAGACATTCTGGCAGTTTGGTGGTCTGGAGCATTCAGGTGTGTGTTAACACAATGCCAAGGAGGAAAGACATCAGCAATAATCACAGAGAAACAATTGTCACTACCCATCAGTTTGAGAAGGCCTATAAGGCCATTTTCAAACAACTTGGAAGTCCATACATTGAGAAAGATTATTTACAAGTGGAAAACATTCAAGACAGTTTCCAATCTTCCCAGGAGTGGACGTCTCAGCAAATTCACCCCAGGGTCAGACCGTGCAATGCTCAGAGAAACTGTACAAAGCCCAGAACTCCATCTCAGACTCTACAGACCTCAATTAGCATGTTAAGTGTTAAAGTTCACGACAGTACAATCGGAAAAAGCCTGAACAATTATGGCTTGTTTGAAAGGGTTGCCAGGAGAGAACCTCTTCTCTCTAAAAAGAATATGGCAGCACAGCTTAGGTTTACAAAGCTGCATCTGAACAAACCACAAGACTTGTGCAACAATGTCCTGTAGACAGACGAGACCAAAGTGGAGATGTTTGGCCCAAACCCAGCATATCAGCACAAACACCTCACGCCAATGGTCAAGCACAGTGATGGGAGGGCTGCTGATTTGGGCTTGTTTTGTAGCCACAGGACCTGAGAACCATGCAGTGATTGAGTCGACCATGAACTCCTCTGTATACCAAAGTATTCTGGAGTCACACGTGAGGCCATCTGTAAAACACCTAAAGCTTGGCCAAAACTGAGTCCTGCAACAGGACAACGATCTCAAGCAAATCTACAACTGCATGGATGAAAAAGAAAAGAATCAAGGTGCTGCAGTGGCCCAGGCACAGTCCAGACCTCCACTCGATTGAAGTGGTCTGGCAGGACCCTCAGAGAGATGTGCATTAACAAATAAAAGAGTGGGCCAAAACTCCTCCACAACAATGTGAGAGACTGATAAAGTCAGACAGAAAATGACGACTTCAAGTTATTGCTGCTAAAGGAGCTTCTATGGGCTATTGAGTCATGGGCTGAGCTTAATGTTTCACACATGGCTTCTCCATTGTGGCTTCATTTCTGTTAAATAAAGAATGACATGGTGGACTCTGTGGTGTGTGGTTTTACACCTGAGGTCAGACTGAAATCATTTTAGAACCTACTAAGGACCAGATCGTTTTATTATTATGTCCTAGGGTGTACTTTCTTTTTCACATGCCTCTACATCAAAACACATTTTATTTGAGCTACAATAGCTTTTAATATTTAACTTTAGCTTATTGGTTTCCAAAAATACATTATTTTGTGTAGCCTGATAAATTGTAGAAAATACACAGTGTATGGGGTTTTTATTAAACGTATTGTTTAAAGTAAATGTATGGCTTTGCATTGACGCAGACAATACACAATGCAAGGTCTTCTTTAGCCCCCTATAACAGGGCGGAGGGTGCCAGTGGCTGCAGGTTTTCATTACAGACACTTTTTTTTTTCATTCTTAACCAGCTATTAATACAAATGGAACTGGTTATGTTGTCTTGATTTGTATTTTTTATTTCATTTATTTTCTTTAGCCAGCAGCCAAATAATAATGAAATGCAAGTTGAGCCAACAGATGCACAGGTTAACTTCAATTCCATTTACAGCTCATATATGTCTCAATAAAATATTTCAAAATCTAAAAATGAAGGTGTGAGAGAGGGAGTGATTTGCTGTGTCGTGCAAAGCATTTGAATGCTGAGCTCAGAAATAAAAGAAAATCAGTTTCACAGATGACTGGTGTATCCGAATGAGAGCACAAACAAGTCCTAATAATTCATCCATCCATTTTCCAACCCGCTGAATCTGAACACAGGGTCACGGGGGTCTGCTGGAGCCAATCCCAGCCAACACAGGGCACAAGGCAGGAACCAATCCTGGGCAGGGTGCCAACCTACCGCAGGACACACACAAACACACCCACACACCAAGCACACACTAGGGCCAATTTAGAATCACCAATCCACCTAACCAGCATGTCTTTGGACTGTGGGAGGAAACCGGAGCGCCCGGAGGAAACCCACGCAGACACGGGGAGAACATGCAAACTCCACACAGGGAGGACCCGGGAAGCAAACCCAGGTCCCCAGGTCTCCTAACTGCGAGGCAGCAACGCTACCCACTGCGCCACCCCTAATAATTCACTGAAAGCTCAATACAAGATTGGCTGGAGTGGGAATGGTGGTTTGATGCCTCTGAGTTAGCTGGTTATCTGTTGGCTTGCTTTGCGTGTCTTTATTGTTTTGCAGCAGGTTAAAGAAAATAAAAATGAGAGAATTAAAATTACGGCCAAAATAACAACCAACTAATAATAAATATATAATAACAACTGATGGTTAATTGGTTACTGATTAAGACTGTGGCTGGAACAAAAACCTGCAAACACTGCGGCCCCCCAGGGTCTGAGTTTGACACTCCTGCCTATACGATGTTTAAGGAACCTCCCTGATGCCCTGCTATAATGCTGATGGAAACAGTAAGTACGTTCAGAGTCACTATTCAGATGCAAGGTAGAAGGGCATACAGTTGTCTGAACGTACCTAGCATCTTATATAAGAACATCTACGGCATGTAAACAGTAATGAAAAAAGCAACTTAAAGAAACATACAGTAAATATCAAAACTGAAACACCAAAGTTATTTTTTTTTTGTGCTCATTCATTTAGGCCTCATTATAAATGAACTGTTTTTACTACAAAGTTTTAAATTGGGTGATTTCAACTGTGTAATCTGTACACGTCATATTCAATTCTTGAACCTTGCCACTCAGTATCTTTGGAAATCTCAAACATTAGCAGCTACAATGCATTTAAACAGAAGAGGAGAAATCATCATGTCATTTTCTAACGAACTCAGTCCAGACCAGAGCCGCACGTGATGGGAGACATACTGTAGGTTAGAGCCCATCCCATCAGCCATAGGATACAAGGCAGGAATAAACCCTGGGTGGAGCGCCAGCCCATCACAGCGTGAACACACACACAGGCCAATTTAGTGTCACCAATTCACCCAACCTGCATGTCTTTGGACTGTGGAAGGAAACCCACACAGACGTTGGGGAGACACACAGACGTTGGGGAGACCACGCAAAGTCCACACAGGGAGGACCCGGGATGAGCTGTGGCAGCAGCACTACCACTGTGCCACCCAGGAGAAACTGAAGCAAAGTTAAATCTAAGGTGTTTGATGTGTTTGGAGGTAAGCAGTTACTGTTAGGTCTAATATAAATACCCTGCTGTTTCTTTTATTATCTTTTAGTCACGACACTGCCACAGCAGTTATTCTTTGTAAAGATGTTTTTCATACTACTGCTGTAGTTTAGGCAGTCGACTGTTTCCATCCCCTTAATAATTGTGTCACTTAAAGCCTTTTAAAAATCAGCAGTGGTGTTTTAGCAGAACTGTGACATTTATTAAAGTTGCTGCGTATGATATGGATACGTGACTTTATAGTCGAGTGTATTGTCAACCACGTAGTAGAATGAAATCCTTATTTGCATCCTTCGAGCAAGTGACAAAATTACTGAGGCAGGCTAGAATTTGTTTTGAGTAATAGTCGAAACACTGTGATAGTCATTTAAATTGGTTTAAAAAGGGTTATTGATAGAGAGCCTCGATGGCATATCAGTTTTCATTTTTTAATAAAATCACGCCTCAAGAATCTTAAAATAAATTAAAATAAGTGGTGGTATCCTGTATTCATAAGTGAATTACTTTAAGTCCACTCTCTGCCCGTCTCTATGGACCTTTCGTGATTTAAACAGCCGTCCACATTAACTTGAGCTCAGTGTGTACAAAACATCAGGCAGACACGCAGCGAATTATCTGAATGTTCGGAAAAGGCAGAGAACTGCGAGTCCGGATTGGTGAACTCAAAAGTGTCCGTGAGAAGAACGAGGAACTCCTGCGAGACGCGGACCGCTCCACGGCTACGGCTGGTGTTTCCGCTCATGACTTCGCAGCTGCTCCGTCTTTATTTTTTCTCCTTTGCCTTCTCTCATATGTCATTTAGCTACGTACCTTTTTATTTTGTGTAATGTCTAGCGGAGCCCCACCGGCTAAGCAACATCCGAGTCTCCACTTCAAGGCTCGCGCGCGCACTGTGAAGCCTGCGAGAACCTCAACAGAAAAAAGAGTCCTTCCGGTACTGTAAGCAGCATACGTGATGTCAAAATAAAAGTCCCACTGCGGCGCGCTACTCGGGTAGCACTCAAACTTACGGGAATTAACTTCGCAGAATAACGGAACCTAAACTTTTCAGGTTCGAGTTGGGCCAGAGCCCATTCCTGCAGCATACAGGATTGGAAGGAACCCCAGTTTGTCTCACACTCACCCCTTTATAGTTAAAAGACCCAATTTGGAAACGGCCATCAACCCTAAATAACACTTCTTTTAGGAATATGAGAAGAATCCAACAAAAGTACAGAGACAACACGCCATCCTGCTGGCTTTTATCTTCTTCAAAAATGAATATGACTCACAGAACACATTCTTTACACATAGAACAACCCATGCAATGGAATACTTTAGTAAAAAGTTATGAAAATTGTTCATTTCTGATCAATCTCCCCGTCCATCACACTTCTCATGTGGAGGTGAATGAAGCTGCCTATTTAGAATGACATAAAGAAGAGGTAACAAGAAAAATGGAGTGAGTTAAAATTTAAAAAGAAATATTTAGGAGCAAAAGGTGTCACAGTTCAATGAAACATTAGGGGGTGCTGCTCTTGCAGAAAGCAGCAGCCCGTTTGTCTTGAGAAGTCTTTTATTGTAGGAAAAGCTGCTGAATCAGAGGCCTGATGTCCACAGACACTTTAAAAAATACTGTCCTACTTCTTGAACAAAGACTCTTAGCATTAGGTGTGATGATTAGATGAAAGGAGCTATATAATAAGTAGATAAATGAAAGGCACTATATAATAAGTAGATAAATGAAAGGCACTATATAATAAGTAGATAGATGAAAGGCACTACATAATAGAACTTAGTAGAATAGAACTTAGTCTACAGGGGGACATTTGGCTTTTTACAGTTTATTAGTAGTTTGTGCAGGTTTAGGGGTCCCGATCCCAATGTCTTTACCCTGGAAGACAAAAAAAATGCAGGCAGAGGTGCATACTTTAAGACATGATTAATGGATCCAAGTGGGGCCTTATAATATGGTGGAAGTTCCTCTGTTTGTTATTTTGGTTCACATATGCAGTGTAGTTCTAGTTAACAATGGTGTGTCCATAAATAGCAGGTACATCTGCTTTATAGCACCCCGTGTGTACACAGACAGTTGCCTTAATAAGCAAAGTGAGACTTGTGTGTAAGTGCTTTATAGCGCCCACCCACACATGCACAGCTACCTCACGCAAAGAGACTTGCTAGTTGGCATAAGCAGACCAAATGGCTGTCTTCAGATCTGAGAGTCACTTACCAAAGCAGGTGCCCACTTGTTGAGGGTCTCCCTTCTTCTCCGCTAACCCCTATGGCACCAGACCTTGAGCCAATCAAACAATGTACACTCACTATTGCAATAAAGCAGAAATAATAAAGCACAGTAATAACAATAATAAGTAGAAAATGTATTTAATTCAAGTATCTCGGGGTCTTGTTCACGAGTGAGGGAAGAATGGAGCGTGAGATCGACAGGCGGATCGGTGCGGCATCCGCAGTAATGCGGGCGCTGCATCGGTCTGTCGTGGTGAAAAAGGAGCTGAGCCGCAAGGCGAAGCTCTCAATTTACCAGTCGATCTATGTTCCTACCCTCACCTATGGTCATGAACTATGGGTAGTGACCGAAAGAACGAGATCGCGAATACAAGCGGCTGAAATGAGTTTCCTCCGCAGGGTGTCTGGGCTTTCCCTTAAAGATAGGGTGAGAAGCTCAGTCATCCGGGAGGGGCTCAGAGTAGAGCCGCTGCTCCTCCGCATTGAGAGGAGTCAGATGAGGTGGCTCTGGCATCTGATCAGGATGCCTCCTGGACGCCTCCCTGGTGAGGTGTTCCGGGCACATCCAACCGGGAGGATGCCCTGGGGAAGACCCATGACACGCTGGAGGGACTATGTCTCCCGACTGGCCTGGGAACGCCTTGGGATTCTCCCAGAAGAGCTAGAAGAAGTGGCTGGGGAGAGGGAAGTCTGGGCATCTCTGCTCAAGCTGCTGCCCCTGCGACCCGACCTCGGATAAGCGGAAGACAATGGATGGATGGATGGATGTATTTAATTGATTTTTTTAAAACATCCTTCCACAAGGATACGTATGATGATGAGGGAGGAGTCCAGTCAAGCCCCGATGCAGAGCTGCTTCAAAAGCTTCTTTGGTCCACGGAGTTCTCATTTCTGCTAGTTTGAGTGGCAATGCAGACGTCTTGTCAGGGTGATGCTAAAGGTCGTCTCTCTTTCTGTGCAGCGTGCACTCCAAACACAAAGGCCAGTGTAAAACTATCCCCCCCCCCCCCCACACACACACACACCCCACTTAAACCACATGCTTCAAGACGCCAGTTCCCACCACTTTTCAACGTCTGTTGTTTGCCTAAGAGAGCCTGTACTCATACTTAGCTGTTGCATGTTCTTCTGCAGCAGGAGTCTTTGGCATCGTGGCTTCTGCAGACGTTACGGGAGATGAGAGTGGTGCCACCTGCTGATGACTCCCAGTGTATTAACTTTGAACCAAAGTTACAGCACTGGGAACAAATGGACAAACAAATGCATGTAGTTTTGCTCAGTAAGATGATCTGTAGAGATGGATGCAAAGGAGTGTTTTCTATCCTTCCATCATCACAAGCCTGGTATCTCCTTGTCCAACAGTCAGTATTTCACTCTTCCTAAACTCTTGGCCAGGGCTCTTGATCTGTTTTATTTATTTATTTATTTTTTATGGGTGCTGCCATTTTAAGAGTGTTGTTATTAATCCCATATGTCATTGTGACATCATCTTCTTATGGTGTGTCATCCAGAACTGTGCATACTTTTGAAAATGTCCACAAGTGATTCTTAGTTTGGACATTCTATCTTTTGGCTCAGTTTCAGGACTGTTTTGTCACTTTGGTTGGTTGATTCCTGGTTTTGACCCTTTCTAGTTCCTTGTCACAATTCCATCTTCTGCTCCTTTTTTGTTCTTCCTGCTCTTGTGGCCTTTAAATTTGCACCCAGTAGCAGAACATTAAACCAACCTGCACATCTTTATAAACCCAAGAGTAACCAAAGAAGAACTGAGGCTTATTCAGTTGTCCTTTTCTATCCAAGAAATTCTGAAATATTTGTATGTTTGCCAGAACTTTAAATTCTTGTATTGTCTTTGCCATGAATTTGCTCCCTTAAAAATGCAGGCAAAGCTAAATGCGAGCGATAACTAACGAGCAGACGAGGCAAAATGGCAGTGAAGCCTATACTCCCCATTAGCAAGGTTGGCGTTTTGCAACTTGGACAAATGTGTTGGTACCTCCTCCATGGAAACAGAGGAATCCACAGTTCTCACCGAAATAACCTGAAATGGAAAAAAGTAATGGGCACCCATCATTGTTTATTCTGCATGTAGTCAGACTTTGCTTTAGAGTTCTGATTCAACAGGTTATTTCAAATAATAACACACATGAAAATGGCAGGATGGGACCCTTAACCTCGTATTTTGTTGCACAACCTTTAGACTTTACAATCAAGCAATTCCCCGAGCTCTCCATGAGAAGTCTGCCCCTGTCTGCAGGTCATCTGGCCCACTCTTCTTGGTCAAGCTGCTCCAGGTGTGTCCGGTTTGAAGAGGGTCTTCTTCAGGCTGCTATTTCAGTTCTTTCATTAGATCAGCGTTTCTCAACCTTTTAAGTATTTGCGACCCGAGTTTTCATAACAGTTTTAATCGCGTCCCCCTAACATTTTTTTGAAACCCTAATAACATTTATTCCTACGTCCTACGAATAGCGAAATTATGCCACATATGGCAACATTCGTGCCCCCTTTTTTTGTTACTTCGGGGCGCGCCCCACAGTTTGAGAACCGCTGCCTTAGATATTCAGCAGGATTCAAATCAGGGCTCATAGAAGGTGAGGAAGAAATATTATTAACTGTAATGATTATAAGTAGTTAAATACCAGGGACTGCATTAAGAACAACAGAAGGTGGACACCAATAAAAAGTAAAAAACAATTTCTTTATTCTTGGTGGGTCAGAGAGGCTGCCCGCCTGCCAGCTCAAGTTGCTACTGACAGGTCAGATCAGACAACCTGCCCAAAGCAGGAAGTTTCTCTCTTTTTATAACCAGTCTTTATTCTTAAACAAAAAGAGGAAATATGGCAGTTCATTTTGAGGTCATACATACAGTAGATCATTATAGCTTGCGGTCACACCCTGGATTGGAACATACAGGAGCGCACACAGTGTTTCTAACAGTTAAAAGAGTTATCAGCACACTCACAGTCTTAAGCAATAGCCCTTGTCAGCATCAACACACACAAGAGCAACTGCAGCGATCTCCCAGCTAACTGTCACAGGATGTGTGCAACCTAAGCAAATTTAGACAATACTCACTTCATCATTCTTTCTGCACGCACATAACTTATACAATATCAAAGGTTACATAAAAGTTAGTTCAGTACATTACATTAACTATAAGAAATTACATTCTTATAGCTTTAGTATCTGCATTAGATTACATTTGTTCAGCTAGCTTAACACGTTCTTATTTAATACACAAGGGTCACGCTTCATATAGTTCTATTAGCATCATACTTTTATTATTTGGAAAGACTGAAGCGCCCTAATTGTAAATATTCTTTCTCTTAAGCTTGTTCACAGTGCATTCTTTTATGGGAAACTGCTGACATCTTGATACTAACAGAACACCCTGTGATATTATAAGTCAGTTGTGACTGTTTCTGAACTCTTGCTTAAAACTATTTGAGCATATTTCTTAAAACTGTGAGTGCCCTGGTAACCTCTTTATCTGAAAGAAGCAATGTGCACATTCCAATTCAGGGAGTCGCAAGCTATTGTAATTTATGTATAACCTCAAAAGGAACTGCCATATATATATTTTTTTTTGTTTAATAAAAAACTAGGTATAAAGAGGGAGTCCCCCTGCTAACAGGCTGCAGGCTGTCTGATCTGACCAGATAGATAGATAATTTATTAATCCCAGGGGGAAATTCACAGTGGCACTGAGCTGAGAGGGGCTGCAGTCTCTTTAAATCACCAAGAATAAAGAAATTGCTTTTTACTTTGAACTGGTGTTTGTCTCCTGTTGTTACCGACTTTCAGCGTCCACAAAGGCCACTTCATAATAGTCCAATGCTTTGTTCTTAGCCCTTCTTGATGCTCTTAGCTGTGTGTTTTGGCTCATCCTTAACCTGTGACTGACACCGAGCTGTCTGACCCTGGGCAGTACGTTTCACTCCAGAAGGTCTTGATAGTCTTGAGGTTTCATTGCTCCCAGCACAGACTCAAGGCATCCTGTGTCACACTCAGCCAAGCAGCCCCAAAACATAACCGAGCCTCCTCCATGTTTCACAGTAACTATGGTGTTCTTTCTTTTGAAATCTTCATTTTTTTCAATCTATGGACATAGAGGTGATATGACTTGCCACAAAGCTCCAGTTCGGTGTCTTTTGTCCAAAAGACATTCTTCAAGAAGCATTGTGGTTTGTCAATATGTGTTTTAGCAAATTCCAGTCTGGCTTTTTTTATGTCTTTCTTTCAACAGTGGTGTCCTCCTGGGTCTTCTTCCATTGAGTCCACTGTCACTCAAAAAGCAACGGACCGTGTGATCAGCTGGCCCTCGAGTTCTTTGATTTCAGCTTATACCTCTTTGGCTTTTTGCCTGCCATTCTCACCGTTTTTCTGTCCATTCTCGGGTGGATTTTCCTCTTGTGGCCACATCCAGGGATGTTGGCTACTGTCCCATGGACCTTCATCTTCTTAACGATATTTGCAGCTGTTGCCACAGGAACATCAAGCCGACTGGAGATGGTCTTCTAGCCTTTGCCTTTAACATGCTTGTCTAGGATTTTCTTTCTGATATCCTTACACAACTCTCTCTTTTGCTTTCCATGTTCAATGTGGGTCATGCAAGGACACCAAACAGCAGAGTGTCTCCTGTTCTCCATTTAAACAGGCAGAATGACTGATTGCACGACTGGAGATATGAGTGATACAAATTCAAGAAAACTGCTAGTTTGAAAAATCACTCAAATGTAATTATTTAGGATCTTTTCTCAGAGTCCCTACCAATGTGCTCAGGCCATTTTAGAATATCTTTGTAGAATAAGCCACACTTTGATCACTTTTCACACTTGCTTTGCTTTACAGGATGACATGTCAAAGGCATGCAGGTATACAGGGGACACATGCCTTTCATTTTGTCACTTTTGAGGAGGCATACAGCACTTTGTCAGTGAGCTGTAAGGGGACCAACACATTTATCCAAGTCTGTATGTACAGTCATAGTCAAAAGTGTTGAGAATGACCCAAGTGTTGGTTTTAAAAAGTTTTCTGCTTTAGTGTTTTTAGATCTTTTTGTCAGATGTTTCTATGGTACTCTGAAGTAGAATTACAAGCATTAAATTTCAAAGGCTTTTATTGACAGACTAGACATTAAGCCTGTTACAATAACAGGCGCTAGAATAGTAGTGCATAAACATTAGTAGGAACAGTCTATATTAAATGGTAAAGGACCTTCTATTTTCTGTTACAGTAATACTGGCTTGTATGTGGCTGTAATATGCGTCACTGTACTGTGTGCCTTTAATTTTCTCTCACAGTAATATGTCTCTCCAGCAAGTATTTTAATCTGTGCTGGCGTGCAGCTGATTATTGTATGTGTGGCGTCTCCCCAGCAATGGATTTTATGTGCGCGAAATAAATCTACTTTTAAAAGTCATCCTATTGTAATATCATGAAAATTTGTACATTTAGGAAAACACTTTACCGGGCCAAGTTTGTTAATTGCAAATCTGACATCCTCAGAGTGAACAACAAACACTAATCCCACCTCTTTGGGGAAGCTGGTCTCCGCGTCTCAGTACCCGATTGGATTTTTCGTGCGTTATGTTTTAGGTTTTACCTCATTTACCGAAATCCCATTGGATCGGCCGCGCGATATTTTATAGGTCCCACCCTCTCTGTCTTGTGTGATGCGTCAGGCGGCCTTTGAAGCATCGCACCGTGCCCCGCGCATGCGCACTTCACCAGAAGACACACACACACACGGACACATGGACGCACACAGGGATTTTATTAAAGAGAATTAAGTTTATGCACAGAGTCCATATTTGCAGTGTTGGCCCTTCTTTCTTTTTTAAGACCTCTGCAATTCACCCTGGCAGGCTGTCAATCAACTTCTGGGCCAAATCCTGACTGATGGCAGCAGTCCATTCTTACATAATCAATGCTTGGAGTCTGTCAGAATTGGTGGGTTTTTGTTTGTCCACCCGCCTCTTGAGGATTGACCACAAGTTCTCAATGGGGAGTTTCCTGGCCAAGGACCCCAAATGTTGATGTTTTGCCACTTGGTTCTCACTTTTGCCTTAAGGCCCAGTGCCCCATCAAGCTGGCAAAGGCATTGTGGGTCACCAAACTGATCTTGGATGGTTGAGAGGCATTGCTCTCGCAGGATGTCTTGGTACCATTCGGTCAGGATTTGGCCCAGAAGTTGATTGACAGCCTGCCAGGACGAATTGCAGAGGTCTTGATAAAGAAAGAAGGGCCAACACTGCAAATATGGACTCTGTGCATAAACTTAATGTAATTGTCAATGAAAGCCTTTGAAACTTAGGAAATGCTTGTAATTCTACTTCAGTATACCATAGGAACATCTGACAAAAAAGATCTCAAAACACTGAAGCAGCAAACTTTGTGAAAACCAACACTTGGGTCATTCTCAACACTTTTGGCCACAAACTGTACTGCATATTGCTAATCATTATCATCTGTAGTAAACCCTACAGATAATCTACAATTACAAAGAAAACTACAGAAGAAGCATGTACTTTCTAAAGTTACAGAAAACAAATATTTAAGAATGTCTTAGAAACATTGGTCGAAAAAAAAATGACTAAACCATGTGAGCAGTTACAGATAAGAATGATGCAGTGATTGTGAAAGTAGTTGGAATAAAACCCCACAGCTAGGGGGGACAGGAGGGGTACAAGAGCAGACAACCACTGCTCTAAATAGCTTCCATGTTTCTGTTTTTTGCTCCCTAATGTTTGTACTCTGTACGGAATTCAGAGTTTGTCATTTACCGCTCAGAGGATCAGGTCCTCACAAGTTAATATGTTAGTTTTTGTAGATCACTGAAGATTTTGCTCCTTATAGGATTTAATTACTCAATTATTTTTGCTCTTCTCCAATGTGAATTTTTGAGTGCTTCTGAAGACATCTTCTGTCAGAGAATCCCTTGCCACAATCAGAACAAGAATACGGCTTCTCTCCCGTGTGAGTCCTTGTGTGGTTCCGAAGATGCCCACTGGTGGAAAACCCTTTGCCACATTCAAAACAGCAGTATGGCTTCTCTCCCGTATGAATTTGTGTGTGTCTCTGAAGATTGCTCCGGCGCAAGAATCCCTTGCCACATTCGGAGCAGCAGAAAGACTTCTTGCCGGTGTGAATTCTTGTGTGTCTCCGAAGACCACTTTCATCATAGAATTGTTTGTCACACTCAGAACAGCAATAGGACTTCTCTCCAGTGTGCGTTCGAACATGGCTCTGCAGATGCCCACTGGTTGCAAATCCTCTGCCACAGTCAGAACAGCAGTATGGCTTCTCTCCCGTGTGAATTCTAGTGTGGCTCTGAAGATTGCTCAATTGTGAGAACTGTCTGCCACACTCAGGACAGCAGTATGGCTTCTCTCCAGTGTGAAGTCTTTTGTGTTTATGGAGACTGCTACTGTATTTGAATTGTTTTCCACATTCAGGACAACAGTATGGCCTCTCTCCAGTGTGAACTCTGCTGTGTCTCTGAAATTGCCTGTTGTCAGAGAATCGCTTACCACATTCAGAACAGCAATAGGGCTTTTCTCCTGTATGTATTCTTTTATGGATTTGAAGGTGCCCACTGGTGGAGAATCGTGCACCACATTCAGAACAACAATAGGGTTTCTCTCCTGTGTGAACTCTTGTGTGGCACTGAAGATTACTTAACTGTGGGAACCGTTTCCCACATTCTGAACAGCAGTATGGCTTCTCTCCAGTGTGAAGTCTTGAGTGGATCTGAAGACTGCGACTGTACTTGAATCGTTTGCCACACTCGGGACAACTGTATGGCCTCTCTCCAGTGTGAACTCTTGCATGTCTCTGAAATTGCCCATTGTCAGAAAACCGCTTCCCACATTCCGAACAACAATATGGCTTCTCTCCGGTGTGAACTCTTGTGTGGGTGTGAAGATGGCCACTGGAGGAAAACCGTTTGCCACATTCAGAACAACAATACACCTTCTGTCTCAAATGGCTCAACTTACTAGCTTTGTATTTAGCTTTGTGTCTAAAATCTTTCCTCCACTTTTGGCAGACAAACAAATTTGCAGAATTTATTACCTGTAGTTGAGTGTTGATTATATCTATACTTGTTTGTTTTACAACAGACCTTTCCTTAACAGAGGCTCGTATCTCTGATCCCAACGTTGATTTCTGCGTATTTTCATTATGAAGCATCTGCCGTGATCGGTGCTGAAGGGAGGTCTGGACCAATGAAGGCAAGGTGAGGCTGCCACCGGCTTGTAAATCTGCAGAAAGACACATACAGTATTTACATAAACTTGAGAACTTAAGTATGAAAGGAGATGTGACAAGAGGCAAAGATATATATTTTTATAATCAACCCAAATTCAACAGAGTTTCAGCCCTAATACTTGCGTTTTGTTGGTGGCAGCTTCACTTCTCAGCCCAAAGGAACACTCCACTCCAACATTATATTTTTGTCAGCTGTTATTTACCCCACATCGTTTGTAGTGACGGCTGAGAAAAAAAATGTAATCTCATGTTTTTATAATTCTTTTCTTTATTTATTTGTCACATACATAGTAATACAGGAGAACATGCAGTGAAATGCATCTTTTCGCATACCCCTTGGGGTCAGAGCGCCAGGTGAGCCATTGTACAGCGCCCCTGGAGCAATTGAAGGTTAAGGGCCTTGCTCAAGGGCCCAGCAGATATACAAAACTTCTGTTAGAACAGGCATCTATGGTGTCCAACGCTAGGCAACATCAAATTATATCAAAGAGATCATGGAAACAAAAATCTCGTTACTCATTTTGCATAATCCACATACTGTATCAAGTCATCAATTGATATGCTCATAACATCCCAAATACGTGTATTTTTACTAACATATTGTCAAACTTCTTTCGGAAAACACTCGAACACCACAGAACATTTGAATTCTGAATGCTTTAACATGCAGGTTTGAGTATAATCTGAATTGCCAACTGAGATACACAAGAGCCAAGGAATGACTTACTCATTAATGCTTTAGGGTCAAATCGCCCACTTACTATTCTACATTTAATTTCATAACAGGCCAGGAGAGATCATAGCTAAGAACTATGACCATAGAACTCATACAATCAGAATAATCCATGCAGCGAGGGAAAGGAAGTCTGAATACTGGTAGGGAATGTGTGAGGTACAAGAGTGGGGAAGGATGCAATTCACAATATTCACTGATCCCATTTTGTTAGGTTATCTTAGTACTAGGGTGTTGTACCGTGTTAGCCATTATGAATGTAGAGAAAAACCAAGCAAAATGACCCCTTTTATTTTACAATATGCAAGCTTTCGAGGTAACATCTTACCTGAAGAATGGGGCCTGAGTTGCCCCAAAAGCTTGCATATTGTAATCTTTTTAGTTAGCCAATAAAAGGGGTCATTTTGCTTGGCTTTTCTTTAGGTTACCTTAGCAAATGATCACAGCCAGTTTGAACACTTTATAAAGAATACACTCACGGGTGTGGCTTCATTTGATTTAACTGAGTTAATGGTTGTGAAATCAGGATTCTTCAAGGATGTGATATAATTTGAAGGATACTTCATGTTTTTTCAAAAAGAAGGCCCTGCTATAAACACATGCAGAGAACCTGTAATCCATCCATCCATCCAGTTTCCAACCCGCTGAATCCGAACACAGGATCACGGGGTTCTGCTGGAGCCAATCCCAGCCAACACAGGGCACAAGGCAGGAACCAATCCTGGGCAGGGTGCCAACCCACCGCAGGACACACACAAACACACCCACACACCAAGCACACACTAGGGCCAATTTAGAATCACCAATCCACCTAACCTGCATGTCTTTGGACTGTGGGAGGAAACCGGAGCGCCCGGAGGAAACCCATGCAGACACGGGGAGAACATGCAAACTCCACGCAGGGAGGACCCCGTAAGTGAACCCGGGTCTCCTAACTGCGAGGCAGCAGTGCTACCACTGCGCCACCGTGCCGCCCAGAACCTGTAATGCCACTAGATATTCTCAGTATGGCAAATTGACTTTATTATGCTGCAAAACAAGCAAAGGTACAGCGTACAGAGGCAGAACACAAATACAAAAGCATAGCTGGCCCTGCTGACCCTCGGCCTCTAAAGCTCTGGCCCGTCTTTCTTCTTGTTAGTGAGCTTTCTCTCCAAACTCACTCAGGTCCTTTACACCTTACACTAGGAACGTTTCAAGATGCTGACTAGGAATCACTTCAGGGATGTCTCTAAAGTCTAAAAAGAACCAAAGCCAAAACACCCTCTGACTGTAACACCATTGCATCCAAGAAATCTAAATAATCTAAGACACTAAATAAGTGTAGTTGCTGGGCCTGTTCTCCATTTAAATGACAACTTGACTCCCACCACCTCACTCTCTGTGCTTCACTCGTAGCAGCCCAGAGGAATTACAGCAGCCTTATGGCCTCTCTCTCTCTCTCCGGGACATCTTTCTTTAACTGGTACCCCCTCAGTCAGATGTCTGGAGCCCTGAAAACACCAGTTGTCTACCGGCAGTTTGTGTCCGTCCACAGTGGTAAACAGAAGTTTATTCTCATGCCCAGTGTGATTCCTCTCTTTCTCATACTCAGTCTTCACAAAACCTACTGCCAAGAAGGTGACTTGGTATAGGACAGGAGTCGCCAACTCCAGTCCTGGAGGACCACTGTGGCTGCAAGTTTTCATTCTAACCTTTTTTTTAACGAGTTCCCTGTTTGTGCTGCTAATTAACTTCTTGTGAATTCACTTAAATTGAATTGCTTTTTTAAGATTTCGTCATCATTCCTCTTTATTGCTTCATTTCTTTCCTTAAACGGCACCCAAACAGAAATGAAATGTGCAGTGAGGGAGCCAACAGAAGACCAAATACTGTAAGTCAGGGCCTCAAACTCCAACCAATTTCACTCCAACCAGCTGTTTAATGAGGTGCCAATTCTTGTTGTTAATTAAACCCGTTCTTTAATTCCGTGGCTTGTTGCTGCTCTCGCGGTGCATTAGCAGACATTTCAGAAATTGTTGATTTTCTCTTTTCTAAGAGGACTTTTAAAATGTTTTGAGTATCTGAGCAGATCAACATTTCTGAGACCTTCATCTTTCTTTATTTTGAGATATTGTATGATGGACACCAGTTGTTTTGGCTCATTTTGTATCTCATTATTCTTTGGCTGCTAATTAAGGAAAAATAAACAATTAAGGAGTCTGAGTCTTCAAGAGCAAGTCCATTCAAATTAGTTCAAAAGAAGTTACATAGCAGCAAAAACAGGTCACTCATTAAGAAAAGGGTTAGAATGAAAACCTGCAGCCACGGTGGTCCTCCAGGACCGGAGTTGGCGACCCCTGGTATAGGACACTTTATTTTTTTAACTTTTATCCAGTCGTGTCCATATAACCCATCAGTGATGAACTATTTTAAAAAGCAAAATATAAACGGGATGGCGAACATTATGTTCAGGGTCAGTGTAGCTGCATCTTTTTTAGGTTCCTAAAGTTAATCAGCTACCGAGTTTGCAGGGCAGGATCCAGCAAATGTGTAAAAACAAATGTCCAAAAAGTTTGTCTTAAATCTTTAGTGAAAATTTAAAAGAAAGGAACAAATAAAAAAAAAAAAAAAAAAAATAGAAAAAAAGTTATTACACATGCAGAATAAAAGCAAAAGGGAGAAAAGGTTTCTTTTCTGTTTAATTACAATCTTAGTTTTCTCTTCTTAAACTCTTATTAAAAGTTGTTACTTTTCTGTGGCAAACTTACATAGGCTCCACTTTAGCACCTCAATACGCTCAGTGCGCTTTGAAACGGTTTGCCCTCGATGCCTTGCCAACAGCAAGGCAGATCATAGCTGAACTTGTCTATAGTCAGAATGAGAAGAAAAAATAACAATATCCCACTTACAGTTTAGCTTGAAGGGGTTATAAGAGAACCTCCCATTGACTATGTGCTAATATACAGTGTAGGCAAACGTGTTACCATAACTAGGAAAACACTTCTGTCAACTTCACATAAGCTAACCAACTAACAAATGGCTCTTACAATGAGCACCGGACATGGTCTTGGTGGTATGTCTGTCAGTTTGATTTTTCAAATCTATTCTTTAATTGATTGTACCATTCATCTGAGTTTAATCACACATGATAAAACAGATATACTGTGGCAGTACACTGTTAAACCGGGAGGACTGGAAATTTAAGGAAAGGAATATTAACATACTGCGGTGGGTTGGCACCCTGCCCAGGATTGTTTCCTGCCTTGTGCCCTGTGTTGGCTGGGATTGGCTCCAGCAGACCCCCGTGACCCTGTGTTCGGATTCAGCGGGTTAGAAAATGGATGGATGGATGAATATTAACATATCCACAAATCCTGAGCATTACCACACGAGTTAACATAAAAATAAATGGTGTAAATCACTTTACTACTCTTCTTCTTCTTCAGAGGAGGATGACATATAAAGCTGTAGATTAAAGTTTCATACCACAGATTACCTGTGGAAAAAGTCAAACATCAAAATGGAAAATTCAGGCCCAAAGACAGAAGGTGTTGCCCTGCTACTGAGGTTTGTTTCTCTGAAAGTGAGTAAACCTGGCATCACGGTGGAGGACTTGGCACAACTTCAGAGTGGACAGCATGTCAGCTGGCTTGAATGTTATTACTTCTGAGGGTGTCTGGCAAGGCTGAAACCAAGGTTGGGTTCTTAGCACAGAAATGTGGCTCTGTTGCTCTGGCATTTGCTTTCACAAAATATACACATAAAGTAGCACTTCTTTCATATATACATCCAAAGGTACCACTTTTAGTATTATTATTATTATTACCACTTTTAATATTATATACCCCAAACTTAGGTCTACCTCAATCTCTCAGTCATCTTTCTTTTAAAAAGAAGTTAGATACACCTTTGTCTGAACCCCATGCAACAAACTTTTACCAATTAGTCCAAAAATGTACATCACTTAAAAAAATTAAATTATTCTACTTTAATAAAAAAAGTCCCTATCAACACAGCAATTTTATTGTACCTGGATACTTGCATGAAAATATCTTTAAATACAAACCGGGAAAGTCATACATATTCAAATTTGTTATGTAAATTAATATTTTCCCCACAAAAAAAAAAAAAAAAGGTTCCTCTCATTTATGGCCGGCTAATCACACATGTCACCTCCAGACAGCCTCGGCTCAAAGCCCTGCTCTGCATTCCAGAGTTCACATCCGCAAGCTGACCGATACTGGGTAGCAAAACAAAGACTTGAGAGATTTGTGTTCTAATTTAGGAAACATACCAGTGCTGAATATGGACACAGGCGGCACGGTGGCACACGGTGGGTAGCGCTGCTGCCTCGCAGTAAGGAGACCTGGGTTCGCTTCCCGGTTGTTGGCTGGGATTGGCTCCAGCAGACCCCCGTGACCCTGTAGTTAGGATATAGCAGGTTGGATAATGGATGAATGGATGGATGAATATGGACACAAAAGATGAAACCAAAAAATGTTAACCGTACCTTACGCGTGCCCCCACTGATACTGAGACAATACTGTAATGTATTTTAAACCAACCAGTGACAGAGTAGCAACTGTGAAGAGTTTCCGGGTCACAGTATTCCGTCTCGTCTTCTACTAAACAGGTCGCTTCAGTGAGGGCCGTTAATCAACATGGGGGCACACTGGAATAAGAAAGGAAACAAACAACCTGGAAAACAAGCTGGCATTCATCACCTTAGCTGTAGCCACAGCCCTCTTTTGTGGAGAGGCAAAAAAACATACACCATAAAAACTTGTTGGGTCAAGGACAGTACAACATTATTATATGTGTCATGACAGGTTGTTGTGGTTAGTTTGTCACCATCAAGGCTTTGAGGCACAACTGGAAACTGATCTTCCTTTCCTCAGTTCATTTCCCAGCAGTGAACCTGCTCCACCCATGGAGTGAATTGCTTCCTGCTGGGTCTTTTTAAAATGGTACTGATCCATGACCCATCCTTGTTTTGTCTGATAGCAGGTGAATGACAGAACAGGACTTGGAGAGTGGCACTGGATGACCAAAGAAGAATCTGACATGCTGCTGGAAAGAACAGCACCACTTTTATCTAAAAGGGTCTCAGACTGGCCATCACACTGAGTTTTCTGGCCACAGGTTACACAGTCCACAGAGGAGCTTCAAGAATCTTTCAGATAGAAGGCTCTCGTATTTCAACTGCAGAAACAGCACATCTGGTGGTTTTCTCTTCATGTGAGAGCTTTACATGTGAGATTTCACTGCTGTATTGGGGGGACTACATGACAATGCCATAGGAGGACTGCCTGAAGGGACTGCAAAGCAAGACAGCATTGACAATACAGGGTGGAAAAACAGCATCATGTCCGTATGTACAGTATGTGAAGGTTGCCTAGTCAGTATTAACACACTGTAATGTATATGGCTAAGGACTTTAATAAACTAAAAAAGGCATTTTCCACATTGTCTGGGAGCCACAGCTGGAACATGGCCAGTGTGTCTGTACAATCACTGGTGCTCTCAGGCAGCACACTCTATAATCACAAGGACCACTTCTCCTGAAAACCTGGGAGAAGGAGACATTTCAGTTTTTGATTTTTAATAAACTATGGGAGGCTCTGCCCCCGCTCGCTTCACTCGCCAACCCCCGGCCCAGCCACTTCGCAGTTCTGTCCCTCGTGTAAGGGGAAGCGGATGCACAATTTAAACAGATTGTTATTTTCATAGGAATTGTTACATATACATAATGGAACCAACTATTTTACATTACAGCGAGTAATTAACCATATTAAAAAAAAGCGTAAAATGTAATAAATTGAAAGAAAATTGTGTCATGTTGCGTTAGAGGTATTTGTTGCATTATACGTTTTTGTTCTGATTGGCTTTGAAATTAACATGCAAATAATTTTTAAACTTATTGTTTTTACTGTAAAATTTCAGTAAAAACAATATTTGGAATGAACTTTTCTTCAATATTGCATTGAATTTTGATTCCGTGTTTGGACTTTCATCGTGACCAAGCAACATATAACTGCCTGTCAGTGTATATCGTTTGTTTCTCTCTAATAAATAAAACGACTTTTTCGAATGTTTGTCCCTGTGATTTGTTAATTGTCTTTGCAAAAGTTGTTCTAATGGGAAACTGTAAACGTTTTAATACGAATGGCATGTCAAGACCTCCTTTGGTGTCAAATGTTATCCCCTGAAGATGTACTACATTACCTTTCTTGTTGCCCATTAAAATTTTACGTCAGAATTGTTCGACCAATTTTGAATACAACTAATCTTGTCCTATTGCACAGCCCATTACTCAGACATAAATTACGCGATAGCATTACGATACATCCTTTCTTTTAACAGTAATTCGGGTGGTGGAAGACCGGACTGTGTTAATGGTTGTAGATATTCTATGTGATATTGTAAGTTGATATTTTCATTTTCTGCACAATCACCACCTACTGTTTCAGCACAGTCTATTGATACGCATTTGACCAATTTTCCATGTTAACTGATGAACAATTTTCACATTAAATTCGTTTGATTTTATCGTTTTTCAGTGTTAGGATTGCCCATGTACTCGTTTCTTCTGTTGATAACCCTTCAGGATGAAATTCTTCTATAAGATTTGGACATAATAAGTCTTCTTTAATTGGGAACTTAGTGAGGAAAACGTTTAAATTCATAAGAGCTGAGAGCGCAGGAACTGTGCCTGAGAAAAGCATTCAAAAGCCGTTGAGAGGAGAGCATGCCTTGAAAGAATCTCTTGGCAATAGTCTCGTCTCAAGATTTTCTTTTATAATAGAGAGATATACTGCGGTGGGCTGGCAGCCTGCCCGGGGTTTGTTTCCTGCCTTGCGCCCTGTGTTGGCTGGGATTCGCTCCAGCAGATCCCCGTCTCCCTGTAGTTAGGATATAGCGGGATGGATAATGGATGGATGGATGGACAGAGAAATTTAAAAAGACATTTCTGAATACATGTTTTCTCTTTGTCATTATGGGCTATTGAGTGTATACTGAAGGGAAAAAATGGCAAGTGTATCCATTTAAAATGAAACCTGCAATCCAGTAAAGTAATGGGCCCTGAATACTTTCTGAATCCATGTGTAAGTGACTTAATTTTTTGTTGTTGTTGTTTTGTTTTACAGTTAACTTACCTCAAGCAGCAGGAGAAGGGGGCCACTGTACAAGCAGCTTGTGCACAGGCACTTCACTAACTTGTACGGAGGTTCAGTTTTGCCAACAGGAGCGGACGGAGCAAAAGATGGAATTCCTCAAAATAAAACAAGTTGAACAGATCTCTCTGTGTCTCAAGGTAAATTGGAAACGGTACACTAATCTGTCATTGAAGTCACACAGAATGTTTGTCTGTTTAATGTCAGACAAAAATTGCTGACCAACTTCTTAGACAAGTAAAAGGGACAAATGTTACCAATATTTGCCCAGTTAGAGCCGAGTTGGTTCAAGTGGACAGACAGACAGGAATGGCAGTCACAGGAAGTGTTTTTATTATTACATGCGAAAGCATCTAAAAGAGACTTGCGTATACCTTCAGTACCTCTTGACTTACTGTTTGGTGTAAAAATTATGTTTTTACAGCTGCAATTATTATTTTTTTTTTTTAAATATTCTTTGAATTATTAAGACCACGGGGGCATCATAAACATCTCACATTTATTGTCAAACCAAATAATATGAACATCTTATTCACATTGCTGAAGAATTGCAAAACAGGCATTGTTTTCAACCAAAACACATTTCTGAACATATAATTCTTACTTATAAAGTAAAATAAAGATTGAAACCAAATCAGTAGTGCATGTATAACGTGCAATATTATAAGTACAGTACAGTACTTGCATTACACACGTGGCTCCGAGCCGTGTGGCACTTGCGTGAAGGTTAGATCAGGGTGTGTGCTAAGGTGCTGTACGTTAGCCAGGGCTGACTCCGGCCTTGTCTGAAAACTGACATGGTGTTCTGAAATGCGTCTCACGGCATTTTCATCATGCCATTCTCTCTCCTGAAATTCATACAAGAGTGTCATTATTCTTTTCTTGGCCCTTGTTCTCAAAATGAGGCTTCTGATTTGCTGGAGTTCAGTAGCAACCAGTTGGCCAAACAAAGAGTCCGAATCATGACGCGGTTTTAATTGAGCCAGCACGATGGCCGACTTCTCCTTCAGAATAGGCAGCTTTAGTAGCTCAGTGTCATCATCCAAGGCCTCTCTTTTTGGTGCTTTCTTGTTGTGGATGTTTTCTATACTTGGCGCTGCTAAAGAAGCACTTTGCCCTTCACTGGATGTCAGTTGTGAGTCAGGAGGCAGTAAACTGGAACACCCCACTACAGTGATAGGCGAGTCTCCTGTGGCCGAGTCGGATGTGTCAAAGACCCCTTCATCACTGCTGTTCATAGACTGTAGGCTCAGTTGATCCCGGGCAGAGAAGCGCACATGTGAGCTCGCAGAAACATTCTACAAGACATGCAATGTTCAAAACTCAATTACATCTTTATAAAACAACTGTCTTAGACGCTGATGAAATATTAAATTTAATGGAATGGACTATCCGCTCCATTGCAAACACTGTGTACATACAATCATAAGACATACAGAGTGTGTACTTACGCGTAAACTAGCCTTGCTAAATGGTGGAACAGCACGTTTTCTCAGAACCTGCATGTTGTTCAAGGGCCAGCGTTGCTCTGATCCAAGCGATTTCTCGCGGCTTCCACTAGGCTTCGGTTTAGGTGGTCTGGAGCACTGAGGTTCTAGTGACCCAGTCCTGACTTTCACCTCTTCAACTGAAATCACAACATTGCCAAGATTAGACTTGTGCAGCACTTCATTACATGAGGGATATCAAACGTGACTCCAGCTTAGGCCACGGTGATGGAGCAAATCCTCCAACAGCACACACGTGTACATCACAGAAACAGGGAGGAGCAGACGGGCAGTTATGGCTCGAATAGGCCACAAACATGGCCTATTTACAACAAATCAAACCCAGTTGTGGTTACACTGTGGATTTTTTTTACCGATAACTTCTTTGGGTTAACTGGAACAAATCTTTTCACAACAGCTTCCCCTCCACAGCACGTCAATCACATTGTCGAATTCACTTTTCACATGTTTTCTGTCAAAGGTTTCACAGCTTAAAGAAACATGAGAGATCAAACTATGATGATGCCGGTCTCCTCCGGACTTCCTCTTCACATATGGGAGTCTGTAGGACCTAACACCATCGATAGTTATGACCAAGATGAGCTGACAAATGAAGTCTCATCTCACATGGAGCAAGGGGATGGTGGAAAGTGCACAGGTGCTTTTATTAAAAACAGTCAAAAACAAACCAAAAGTGTCCACTGTGCAGTGTTCTAAAAAAACAGAACATAAATAAATACACAAAACCAGGTGAAAAGTGGGGATCAAAATCTATAATAAATAAAATCAGAGATTAAAATGCAATCTCTAATTCCTCCTGATCTCAACCCACCTCCTTCTTTTTCTCCCTGGCTCACCCATCATGAGTGTAGACGGCGGAGACTCAGCAGCCACGAACTGCTTTCTGTAGACCCCCATCTTGGCTACCTACAAAACTGCGCAGCCAGACCACCCGAGGTTGGCTCTCCTCCCGTCTTATCTTTGTGCTCACTCAGTTGCACCTCAGATGCCTAGGGAGGGCACCTGCCTTGCTCACCCCTCTCCACCCGAATATTCAATGGGGCGATTCAGCCCCTAGAGTGCCACAGCTAATACTCCTGCACGGGCCCAGCTCGGACTGCCTCCTCTTTCCAGGTGGCCAGATCGTCCTTTAACCTCCTTCTTTCTTTCGATCTTTTTTTTTCCCCTCCTGATCCCCCTGTGCCGGCCAGTTCTTATATGGCTCCATGGGCGCAACGCCTTAATCACACACCGCAGGAAGCCGATGAAGCAATTGAGAATGATCGCACCCACACATGCAGGTGCGACTCACCCCAATTACCTCATTAACTCACGTGGTCGTGCAATCGTGCCCACGGAGACTGACACGGCTATCAGGATTTGAAACTGGCCATATATTTTTGAAGCCGCAGACCCCGCTATACCACATACTCCCCAGTTGCACGGCTCAGCCACACTACCACTGCACTAAAACCACCAATAAATTATAGTAAAAGCACTAAAAATCCCACACTAAAAACAACCCAAGCCCCCCCTTGTTAAAACAGGACATTAAAAGAATAAGAACCTTAAAAAGACAATAAAACAAATCAATAAATATATGTCTTAAAAAAAAGTTCAGTCTTTAAAATGTCCTTCTGCTTGGGTCTGTGGGTTCTTTTCTCCAATGAATCTGGCACCAATCCCACTTCCACTCTTCGGTCCCCTCGGCCAGCTCATCCCACCACTACCACCATATTATGACGATGCCGGTCCTACATACTCCCATATGTGAAGAGGGAGTCTGAAGGGGACCGGCATCGTCACACATACATCTTAATGTCCAAGGTGAGTCAAAATTATGTTAACACTAATGGATTATTTTTATCTCGACCACACCTTTCCAGGTCGATGGACCATTTCCATGGCCTCCACACTCTCCTGATTTGTCACCCTGTGATTTCTGGTTATGTGGTACGGTGAAGTAGCGCGTGTACAGCAGGAAAGTTCGTGATATCAATGACCTGAAGGACACAATACGGACTGTGATATCATCTATTCCCTGCGAAATGTGTGTCCGGACTTGAAGTGGCACTGTTGCTTGTTGGTTTTTGTTTGTTGAACATGATGGCAAACAGGTTGAGACATTCCTATAAATCATCTTGCAAAGCATTTTTTGTAAATAAATTGTTTCCAACATTCAAATGTTAACATAATTTTGACTCACCCTGTATTATGCACCTTTATCACAAGACCAAGACTTCTTTTTCCCATTCTCAAAGAATGAGGTCACGACTGAAGCAACAGATTCAATGAACTTCCGTAGATATCCTGAGGATTAAGCAAGTGCTTACCAGGCAGGTTCAGTTTGATCTCAATCTCCATCTCAGCACAGTGCAATTGCTGTCAAAAGTGGGTGCTTAAACGAGGTAGCAGGATAAGAGTGTGGACTTTGTTTGTAGAAGGTGTGTGAGAGGAGTGCAGAATGCCAATGTAGTAAGTGTAAATATAGGCAATGGAGTATTTTTGAAGGTGTTGTGATGTGTAATTAACATACAAGTTGATAAATATTGTGTATGTCTTTATTTGTAACTTACACAAAGCAATGTAATATTAGTGTTACATTATTGATAATATTACCAATGGTTTGAAGATGCCCCCACCCCCCTTAGGACTGAGTCTCTTTGTAATTTTTATGACAGGGTTGAGTGAAGTGCCTCAAACAAGTTTGTCAAGTGTTTGTCTGCTGTTTCTCAGTCAACCCCCACAGTAAAGCCAGTCTGCCAAACTTTACCTTAACATATGGTTTGGAGGGCAGGTGTGAAGATGTTCTATTCCCCCGATTGCATGAAGTATGGCCGTTTGGAACTAGCTTGTATCAGAAACCTTTAAGTACCATGACGTCCAATTGAAATCTAGGAGTTGGACAGAAAATCTATAAAATTTGTTTGCTTTACCTCACTCACTCTCTCTCTTACAACAACAACAACATTTATTTATATAGCACATTTTCATACAAACAATGTAGCTCAAAGTGCTTTACACTTACTAAAGTGATGAAAGACCATCTCACACCATGAACTAAAAAGGAAAACACAATGAAGAGCGCAGCTCGGCAGTCATATTGAGACAGGCAATGCGGCCTGCTCTGAAGAAAGCTGACCACCAATGATGCCTTAACTAGAGACATTTTAAGTAACTAACAAGTCTGTGTGCTGCCTGAAACTACACATCAACATTTATCAGGTTGTATGGTTGCCAATATTCAAATGTACTTTGCATATTGTTATTATTTATGAATATTATCGATAATACATTGTTTAAATTGTAACTTAACTCCTGCTTGTCTTTTACTACACCTAATTGCCTGAGGTTATAAATGTAGAAGGGAAGGTGGGGAGAAGTTATAAAGTACATGTTTGGTCTTGGTAGAGTAATATATTGCTCTACTTTCCCCTTTTGTATTATTAATATGTAGCCTTTGTCAGAATGCTTCAAATCTCACAGACTTACCACTGTTTATACGGTATTGTACCATATAACTTCTTCCCACCTTCCCTTCTACATCTATAACCTCAGGCAATTAGGTGTAGTAAAAGACAAGCACGAGTTAAGTTACACTTTAAATAATGAGATAGATAGATAGATAGATAGATAGATAGATAGATAGATAGATAGATAGATAGATAGATAGATAGATAGATAGATAGATAGATAGATAGATAGATTTATTAATCCCAAGGGGAAAGTCACAATTATTGATAATATTAATAAATAATATCAATATGCAAAGTACATTTGAATATTGGCAACCGTACAACCTGATTAAATGGTGATGTGTAGTTTTGGGCAGCATACAAGACTTGTTAGTTACTTAAAAATGTCTCTAGTTCATTTGTGGTCAGCTTTCAGCCACATGTCTGTTCAATATGGCTGTCGAGCTGTGTTGTCCTTTCAGTTCATCAGTTTGGTAAGAGACAGAGATGCTCCTTCATCAGATGTTAGTAAGAGACAGAGTGTGAGGTTAAGCAAGTAAATTTTATAGATTCTCTGTCCAACCCCTAGAGCCAATAGGGCGTCATGGTACTTAGCGGGTTGGAAAATGGATGGATGGATGGTACTTAAAAGCTTCCAATACAAGCCAATTCCAAACAGCCATACTTCACACCAATAGGGGAATAGAACATCTTAACACCTGCCCCCAAAAAATATGTTAAGGTAACGCTTAGCAGTTAGGCAACCTGGCTTTCTTGCGGGGGTTGAAAGACTTTAGCAGAGAAACACTCACCAAACTGGTTTAAGGCACTTCCTCCCCCAATTCTGTTGTAAAATTCAAAGAGACTCAGTCGTAAAAGGGTTTGGGTAAACATGAATGCTTCTCACTAATGTAACACTAAATTACATTGCTTTGCCTAACATACAAATAAAGATATACAAAATATTTATCAAGTTATATGCAAAATCTTACATCACAACAATACAACACCTTATAAACAGTGGCAAGTCTGTGAGATTTGAGGCGTTCTGACAAAGGCTACATATTAATAATAGAAGAGGAGAAAGCCGAGCAATATACTACTGTACCAAGACAAATCAGAAGGAAGTAGAGAAGATCTGCTATTTAGGGGACATGTCAAGTGCAGACACAGCAGTGATAGCAAGGAGTGGGACATGAAAGAAATTCTGAAAGCAGACCTCCTCATTCTGTCTTCTAAAGGAGCCCCTCTGGTATTGAAGAGAACAGTTTATGGAAGCTTTAGGAAGAACGGTGTGATGTATGGGAATGAGATGTAGCCAGTGAAGACGGAACATAAAGAAAAACTGGAAAGAGCAGAGATGAGAATTTGCGCAGTGTCACATGATATGAGGCGAGTGCTGGTGTGAAAGAAACATTAACTGCTGGCAAGTTACTAAGGGTTAAAAAACTGACAAACCCGTTTTGCTATAATGGCAAGTTATTCATACAGGCGTCTGTCATAAGACAGGGTGCAGTAAGCTGACCGAGAAAAATTTCCTTTTTTTGGAATCTGTCGGTTAGACACAGGAAAGATGACTTTTCCTTCTTTAGGGCCCCATCTGCAATGTACACAAAATAGAAATGGTTAGCCGATTCACGAAATGTAAAATGAAATGCTTAGATAAACATATTGTGCTTATTGATAAGTAAGAGGAAGGGAGAGGGAGGAAAGAGATTAAAAGCCAAATGAAACAGGGGAGATTTGCTCTTCTACCTTGCAAAGCATGAATCCTATGTACTCACTGGTGATGGAATAAAGAGCAATTGATTGAACTATTCCTGTCTTCCTCGGAGATCTCCTTCCACACAGGCTTAACAGGAAGACTTGGTGTGGGGGCATTAGGAGTTGTGCTGAGGAGAAGCAGACTAAAGTCAGGTTTGAGCATGCTGAGTGAAAAGCAAAGGACGGTTGGGTAAAGAGGTGCACAAAGATGGAGACTGAGGTAGTAAAGTCAAGAGGGAGTTAAAAAACGTTGGGATTGAAGGTGATGTCAGATGATATAAAAAGAAAGGGTCCTACCCCAGAAGATTCTCAGGACTGTGGAGAGTGAAGGAGAAAGATTTGAGGCAACCAAGCCAGTGCTGAGGCGATGGTCGATGACATCTCCCACTACCGATTGGCTCCAAAAGTTTACAGAAATTTCCTCAAAGTGCCAAACTGCAGTGGTCTTATTTTTATTATTGTTATTTTTTTTTTTTTTTTTTAAATCTCCTTCATCTCACAAGAAAGTCGTCAAGCAGACTCATTTGCAGCAGGAAGCTTGTGAGATTCCTGCAGTACATTAGTTTATAGCAGTACATCATACTGAGTGTTATTTGCTAGCATAACAGGACTCAGAATATAGACTGAAGAACGGGGGGGGGACGGGTGAACGGTGGGGGGGCAGTGGGGTTTGTGTGTAGTGTGGCACCAGCTTTTCTGAGCTTTTAATGGTCAATATTTTTTAAACACATTACACATAGCTGGTAAATTCTAATTACAAGCAAATTTTGAATTAGATTGTATGCTTTTGTTAAAATTACCAAATCTCTATTTGTTTTAAAAATGTTTTCCTACTTCTAGTTTTGAACTCTGCATTATTAGTTTATTCGATGGATGGGTTCAATCCAAGACCATCCCAGATGTGCAGGGTAATGTGTCAATGCTCATTCTCTACTAGCAATTAACATCTTAAATAAATTTAACTACTAGTTGGCAGTATGGTCTAATGTTCTTGTCATGGAATAACCTAAAATTCTGATGGTTTTCCTAGATATCAGTATAATGTACCAGGACATTAGAACAATCTAGACTAGAACAGGCCATTCAGCTCAACAAAGCCTGCCAGTCCTATCCACTTAATGTCTTTAAAATAATATCAAATCAAGTTTTCAATGAAGTTATGGGAAAGAGTAGTGGAAGCTAGGTTAAGAAGTGAGGTGATGGTTAGTGAGCAGCAGTGTGGTTTCATGCCAAGAAAGAACACCACGGATGCGATTTTTGTTCTGAGGATGTTGATGGAGAAGTTTAGAGAAGGCCAGAAGGAGTTGCATTGCATCTTTGTGGACCTGAAGAAAGCATATGACAGGGAGCCTCGAGAGGAGCTGTGGTATTGTATAAGGAAGTCAGGAGTGGCAGAGAAGTATGTAAGAGTTATAGAGGATATGTACAAGGGAAGTGTTACCGTGATGAAGTCTGCGGTAGGAGTGATGAATGTATTCAAGGTGGCCGTGGGATTACATCAGGGATCGGCTCTGAGCCCTTTCTTATTTGTAATGGTGATGGGCAGGTTGACAAACGAGATTAGACAGGAGTCCCCGTGGACTATGATGTTTGCTGATGACATTGTGATCTGTAGCGATAGTAAGGAGCAGGATGAGGAGACCCTGGAGAGGTGGAGATATGCTCTAGAGAGGAGAGGAATGAAGGTCAATAGGAACAAGACAGAATACATGTGTGTAAATGAGAGGGAGGTGAGTGGAATGGTGAGGATGCAGGGAGTAGAGTTGGCGAAGGTGGATGAGATTAAATACTTGGTATCAACAGTACTGAGTAATGGGGATTGTGGATGAGAGGTGAAGAAGAGAGTGCAGGCAGGGTGGAATGGGTGGAGAAGAGTGTCAGGATGACAGACTGACATCAGCAAGAGTGAAAGGGAAGGTCTACAGGACGGTAGTGAGACCAGCTATGTTATATGGGCTGGAGACGGTGGCACTGACCAGAAAGCAGGACACAGAGCTGGAGGTAGCAGAATTAAAGATGATAAGATTTGCATTGGGTGTGACGAGGATGGACAGGATTAGAAATGAGGACATTAGAGGGTTGGCTCTGACTTTGTCTCCCAACTCTGCAACCTGAGAGGCGAGATTGCGCTGGTTTGGACATGTGCAGAGGAGAGATACTGGGTATATTGTGAGAAGGATGCTAAGGATAGAGCTGCCAGGGAAAAGGAAAAGAGGAAGGCCTAAAAGAAGGTTTATGGATGTGGTGAGAGAGGACATGCAGGTGATGGGTGTGACAGAACAAGATGCAGAGGATAGAAAGATATGAAAAAGATGATCCGCTGTGGCGACCTCTAACGGGAACAGCTGAAAGTAGAAAAAGTCGAGTTTTGAAAGTCTCTAAAGTCCTAATGTCTACCACACTACTTGGTAGCTTATTCCATGCATCTGTGGTTCTCAGTGTAAAGAAAAATTCCCAATATTTGTGAGAAATTACTTACAAGTATTTGTAAATACTTGTCAGACTAAAGTAACAAATAATCAAATATATTATTAATTAATGTGCCTGTTACCCATTGAAATACTTGTTAGCTCTCTGCTACTCAAATAGATTTGACTAATAAAGTACAGCTTTTCTTGCTCGATCACCACTACTGCCACAGCACAAGACATGGCTTCTTCCTTGTCCTCCCTTCCTGTTTGCAATTGATTCACCAATAAGGTCGAAGCACATTGCGTTATGGGTATTACTATTAAAGGGATACGCTGACATATTACACACAGTCCACATACAACTCTATGCAAACAGACATTCCCTTTGACCTAAAAATCACCAATTCCCATTTCTTATCAAATACACACATTGCATTCTTCATTTTGTTTCACAAGTTAAGGTAATTTTTAGCATACTGATAAAAAGGTTTTCTCAAAACTCGTTTCAGAAGAACAGTTTCATCTACTATATTGGATCAACCAGTAGATCGCCCACTACTAAAACAACGTATAAAGAAAAATGACCAAATTCACCAAGTTACAGGCGAATCTGAAGGCTTTTTCAAACTCCAATTCTGTTTACTTTGTCAGAACCAGGGAACAAATTCATTATTTTGTTTCAGTTTTCAGGTAGTTTGCATTTCACACAGAAAAATTTCGAGTGAACTAAACAGATCAATGAACAGGCCGTGGGCTTTTCTTTATTGGCTAAAAAAACATTTTTTCTTGGGAGAAAAAATTTCATGGACAGACAGCAAGCAGAGTTTGTGCACCGTTGCATTTTTATTTTTTTTAACATTTTATTGAATTTATTAAAATCAAATAATATTCCGCATGTAGGAGCCATTTTCCTAGTTATATAAGATTCATAAATATTTTACTGGATGACGATGCATAATCTATGGAAGGTTCCTATAACCCCCATAAGTAGATTTGTATTGGTATATTCTTGCCATTTCTAACAGCATTGAGTAAACCTTATTCTTCAGTTAGTGACAGCCTTGCCATGTGTAAGGTGTAGAGGCATACGGTTTTAAACCGTGACCGTGCCTGCGGGCCTTTTGAGTGTGTGAAACAACTCTTAAGAAAATAGTGCTTATATAAGCACGAAGAAAGAACTTTTAAGTATAGAAATAACTAAAGTTGCTCAAGAAAAGCTAATAGAGAAGATACATTTTTCCTTTTTTTGCCTTTTATTTCTACATCTGTAACTATTTTTTCTTTTATTCTTGTGTGGATTATTTACTCTTAACTTTCAGTAAATAATTTTAAAACAAACTTTTGGACCGAGAGATTTTTTTTGGGGCGGCACGGTGGCGCAGTGGGTAGCGCTGCTGCCTCGCAGTTGGGAGACCTGGGGACCCGGGTTCGCTTCCCTGGTCCTCCCTGCGTGGGTTTCCTCCGGGCACTCCGGTTTCCTCCCACAGTCCAAAGACATGCTGGTTAGGTGGATTGGCGATTCTAAATTGTCCCTAGTGTGTGCTTGGTGTGTGGGTGTGTTTGTGTGTGTCCTGCGGTGGGTTGGCACCCTGCCCGGGATTGGTTCCTGCCTTGTGCCCTGTGTTGGCTGGGATTGGCTCCAGCAGACCCCCGTGACCCTGTGTTTGGATCCAGCGGGTTGGAAAATGGATGGATGGATGGATTTTTTTTGACACGTTTTACCCGTGCTTGATCTCGCCTTATGCCTCGGCGGCTACACTGCACAAGCAAGTCAAATTTTATGTTCAAATCAAATCAACCCCCACCCATGAGAAAAAGAGCTAGACCAACACAGTAAAACTTCAACAGTAGGAAAACTAAGTAAATAATAAAATAAATAGAATAAAAGGGGAAGAAAATCTGCTTCCTCAATTTAAATGCTTATTCCAAACTATTAATTAGATCCTGCCAGCTTGTAAAAAAAAAAAAAAAAAAAAAAAAAAAGGTTTGATTTTTTTTTTCCCCCAGTTTAAAATAGTATATATTGACCTTAATTTCCAATTTTTCCAGGAGTTATTGCCATGAAGCTTATTGTTACATTGGCTCTTACAATTAGAAGGATTTGAAGGATAAATAAGACATAGCTTGCTCTCTTTCCCATAATTATTTTGCTTATTTATCAAACATAGCTCTATAAACAAAACACCTATTATTGAACAACTGGAAGACTATTTGTAAATTATACGCTACTATGCATTGGACACAAAGGTTGGGAGCCTGCACTGATACAGCGTGTTGCCAAACCCACTGCATGACAAACCACCTTAGAATCCCAAATTAGGACCCGAGTGCAGCCATCGAACGGGTGACACCTCAGCACCACACTAGATCGAATGGAATGGAACAGTGTCAGGTTTCTTTTACAGTGGCTGGAGTGCCAATCCTGCCACCAACCCTAGAGTTTTCCCTACAACTTGGAGGACCTGCTTGCAGGTTAACATCATAGCCGGGACGGAGCAATTGCAGGTTAAGGGCCTTGATCAAGGGCCCAATGGAGTGGAATCATTTCTGGCATTTACAGGATTCAAAACGGCAATCTGCTAATTGCCAGCGCAGAACCCTAGCCTCAGAGTCACCACTCCGTCCATACAAAAAGGACACGTTTCAAATATGTGAGTGTGCAAAAAAAAAAAAAAAAAAAACCAGCTAGTGTGTACATTAAGAGGACACCCCACTTTTGCACGGTAAGATTAGGGGGTTTGATTGCGTGTCTCACAGGGCAGTGCTATTCATTTCCCGCTACCTCTGTATATGTTTGGACTGATCCAGCCACAGGTGATTATATACCTTTTTTTATTTAAACATGGGCAAGTGCTGTCTGATCATGCATGTGAGAGGCTGTGAGTGACCCGGAGTCAGGTTCTATGCTTCCTCTGATTTGCTGGTAATTTTGGGAGTTTATTTATGCAAATTATGCTACATTTGCACCTATGTGCATATCTATTTTAAATTTTTTGTTGTTTTTAAATACTCCATGTTAAACCCCTGCTCACGATGTGAATGACTTTCCTTAAATTAATTTTTTCCCTCTCATCAAGCAATGACTGATCGAAAGCAAAATTTCAGAAATGTCCTAATCACATGCCGGATCACATTCATATCTTATGTGAACCACTCCAAGGTTCGCTTGGTACTCGCACTGAGACCCCCTTTAGTACAGTAGTTTTGGTCCATATCAGAGTGCGATTTGCATGTTCATATCTACCTAAATGAACTGATCTTACAGAGAATATACACCCAAGTTTAAATAAAAAAAAGAAAAAAAGCTGCACCAAACAAAATAGTTGTGAAAACACCGTTATTTAAATGTTCATATTTAGCCAATTAAAAACAAATTCCTTTAAACTGGATTAAAATGTGAAAAATAAACTTTAGTGATGTCACATCTTACATATTTTTGTAAGAATCACACCATGTACTATGCTTGTGCAGTGAATATGCACAAAGTCACGTGCTATCCACATCAGATTTGTTTAATTTTCCTCTCTGTCATGGTACAACAAACACTAAACAGACATGTGTGTCAGTTCCAATTCACGAAGCTCACCCCTCCATAAAAAAAAGATCTGGTTTCCTTTTTTTCCCCCCTGTCAGCCACCATTGTCCTTTTCTGTTTGCATTCAGTATATACTTGTACTCTTTGGTTTGAGTGCTCACTGGATGTTAATTTTCTCAGACAAAACAGCCTATCACTAGGACTTTCAAAAATCAATCGGGTCAGATTTTGGCAATGCAAGGTGCAGAGAGATGCAGGGGCTGTTAACAGCACTAGGACTTTGACACCCTACACTACATAGCAATAAGGGATCAAGCAGGTCTTCAGTTCACAAGGCTCACTACTCACATTTGATAGTGCTTCTCTTTCATGGACAAGAGGATATTTTGGAAGTGTTTTCATAATAGTGTAGCCAAAAATACATGTGTTTGGGACATTATGAGAATACATTTGGATACCTGATATGGGGATTATGCAATGCACCTAATTTAAGATCTTTTTAAATGGGTGTTTTGGTGTTATTTGCTGTTGTTCAACATTGGCATTCAGTGACTCCAATTGTGTCAGGAACTTTGTTATACCCGTTCTCTATGAAAACATAAGATTAAAAGTTTTTCCTGACTCATCAAATTTAAACAACATAATTTATCAAATATCAATTTTGATGTGGGATATTCCTTTATTTTTTTATTGCTATATATTAACAGCCATTTGTTTTCATGCTCTTTTTTAGAATATTGCTGTGGTCGTACTATTTACAGGTTGCTGTCCCCATTGGCAGTCATGTGGCTGCAAAGTACTGTACCTGGTTAAAGAAAATCCTCTCTTTACTTTATATATATAAAAAAAAAAAAAAAAAAAAGTTTTGTTCTCACATTCAGATTTAGGAAAAAGAAGTTTATTTATTTTTTTGCTGCCATTCTGCTCAGCAGAAATGTCGCCTATCTTCACCTGGCCATCATACAAAGAAATCACACACATTTGGACTTCCAGTGTCTATATCAAATTATATTGGAACTCTGTATTGATTTCTGACCAGCAGGTTCCCATTTGTGAGTTGTTTCCTAATTCTCATATTTACAAGGTTCCACGCCAAAGCAGTCTCTGGTTTTCTGAGATTCCTTTTGATGACAGTACATATGGCAGGCTGACATTTTGTGTAGAATGGGTCTCTGATTTAGGTCTGTGACTGCTAGAACTGCTGGGATAGGCTTCAAGGTTAACTGCAAACATATATTGTATTTAAAGACTATACTGTTATTTAATGTACTTGCGGTATATATGAGTGCAGAAATTACAACCTGTTATATTTTATACACCATACATACAAAAACGGCATACAAATCCTACACCTGAGCTAACATGCTGCCATGACCAGTAGTTCCTGTATGCTTTCCAATGGAATTTTGCAGTATAGAATTTGTTCTGCCCAGGCATCAATAAGCTCTCCCTCATCTTTGTAACATTTAATCAAGAAGTCAACAGAATTTTGAAAATTTTGGTGAATTTACAACAAGGGCACACTACAACCAAGTTGTCTGATGGTTTTTTTTTTTTTTTTTTTTTTTGCAGTGTTCTTTAACCTATTACAGTATTATTTTTGTCAAACGGCTACCTTAAATCACACACACACACACACACCTTGTGCTACAATACAGGACACAATGTGCACCTTGGAGTCAGTCTGAAAACTTCAAAACAATCTTGTAATTCGCCACGCACTGCGATTCACTTGCAGTGACAGCCCTGGTGACTGAGGAGTGTCAAGAGGTTCGCAACTACAGACCTTAAATGTGACAGGACTTCTGTGAGTTGTTTCAAGATGTAAATCTGACACAGAAAATAAACTCCTCTACCCAAACACAATGCATTTTTGCAATTCTCATCTCTTTTAATGCTAACTTAACGCAAAGCAAAGTACTGACTCCTACTAATTAGAATGAATTAAAGTGGAGGAGGACAAACAAACTAATTGCCTTTACTCCACCATTAGTATGTAGACTTATTTTGCTCAACTGGAAGAATCCTAACTCTCCTCCTATAAGTCAGTGGGTAACTGATATTATTTACTATTTGAAATTGGAAAAAATCAAATTCTCACTTTGAGGATCTGTGCAAAACTTTTTTTAAAACATGGCAGGATCTAATCAATAACAGTTTAGAATAAACTTCCTCTTTGGGGAAAAGGGTGCTCTTCCTTTCTTGTTTCCTTTTATACAGTAGCTCTGGATGCTGACTCTCCTCTCTTTCTCTTGGGTGGAGGTTGAGTTTTGCTTTGTTTGTTTACTTTGTTAAGTTTGATTTATTTGTATGGAATGTTACCTGCTTCAAATTAAAATTATATTCATTTAAAAATACAAAAGCAAGCAAGTTACTGGGGGAAATGAGACTACGTGACTGGATGTTATGGTGGGTGCCACAATTCGTCAAAAGTAAGTAAATGAAGCCTGCAAGATAAAGATCTCTGTAAAAATCATAGAATGTGATAGGCTTTTAGTACAAGTCTAATTTATCTATTTTAAAACAAGTCATGCTAAATTCTAACAACATTTTGGGTCGTTATTCACTTTTTTACCTAATCATACATGAAATAAGACATTTTTTTGCATTGTGTTATAAAGTGTGGGTTAGGATTCTTGCAATTGAGTAAAACTAACACAATGTACAAACAATGCAGCCTAAGATATCACAATACATTTTTGTAGCAGAATGTCTTTTTCTCCTCAGATGTTTCTCCAGCCCAGAGCCTCAGGCTAATTCTTTGTATTTTTCAATCACAGCACCTACCTCTTTCTGAATGTCTTGAATCAGATGCTTTTGCAGACGTCTTCATGTCAGATTCCAAAGGTTCACACTTTACATGAACAGAAGGATCCTGCAGGGAGTACGGACTACTAAGCATGAAGCCTAGACCAGGAGCTTCTTCATCTGGACAACTGCGCAGTGTGTCAGTTTCTGATTTTGTGTCACCGTCGTCTTCTTCTTTGACACTGTTAACCAGTTCATGTTTTGGCATGTTGGTGTTCAGAGTTGACTCAGATTCACACTCCCCCGTCTTAATGCTGACACTCTCTTGGTGAAGGTACGTAGATTCCCACTCACTCTCCTCTTTTTTAACATCCACACTTCTTTTCTCCATGTTACAAAGGGGCACCCTGGTCAGTGCAGGACTCTTCTCTTCCTTTTCATCACACATCTGTTCTGACAGTCCCTCTTCACATTTGCACCCCACATCCAGAGGTTCTTGAACAGCCGGGCACACCTCCTCCATGTTGTACAACTGTTAATGGTGGCTTCCTTTTTATCTGTAAGACAGAGCAAAGCAGATTTCAGATCTGCGTAAAAAAAGCACTGGAACCCATTTGAATCAACTCTTTCAATGGTTTCCCCATCGGTCATTGCCCAATACCCTTTAATCACTCTGTCTGCTCCTCCCTGGACTTCTAACAAATGGAATTAATCCTGCACATTTTGTTTTTCTTCAAATTTGACCTCTGAAGTGTGTGATTTACCATTTAAATCATAACTTGTGCGATTTGTAATTCAAAGTATTTCATCACAGTGGGAGCGGCTGCTACAGATCTGTAGTCAATGGGACAGTCTGACAGTTCTCACTCCCATATCTAACAAAATGCCTTGGCAGAGACTGTTGAGTCTCATTCAACAGAAAATTCTAGATTGACTGTAATAGCTTCACAATCTGTTCATGCTTTATCTAGTAAACTTCTTACCATGACCTGTATCAATAATTATTACAAGCCACTAATGTCTTGTCAATCATCCCTTTTAAGGTGTTTTAAATGATCCTACGAAATCTCCGATATCTGTTAATGCCTTTCATAATATACGTACAATGTTATCAGGAAAAGAATAACAGAAAACGACTTGTTAAATCTATCGTTTTTCTACTAAAGTTACAGAGGCAGAAATGAAGGCAAAACATGAATTGCAAAAAGCAGTTTCTCACCATCTTATGTCCATGTTTAGACAATATGGAGCCATTAATAAGAGTTTGATAGAGAGGATTAAACTTGACACGGACGTTTAAATACAGTTGGGAAATTATCTTACATTAACAAATATATTTTCAGTTAAATCACCACAAAACACACAAGTCCGAATCTTTAATCACCAGATAGCATTTCTAAATACATTTGTAAACTGTACTTTCATTACTTTGGTCGATTTTTTTACTTTACTTTAAAAATATGGTCAGTCACTGCACTGCACTCATCTCAAGTTCCAGTCCAAACCCTAAACATCTTCGACGTAATTTAGTCAAACGTCAAATTGTCTTCCTCAAAACCTTCGCGATAGTGGAACCCAGAATTCAACATTCATTTACTTTGAAGAATATTACACGCACAGGTACCACAGAGGATACTGACCATTAACAAGCGGTGGCGAAATCAAATTGTCCCGACGCTTTAAAAAGTAATTGGGACACACATACACACACAAAAATGAGCCCCCAAGACACAGAAGAGCGAGCGCAGGGGACACTTGAGGTTACCGGGACTTGGCGTCCATACCGCAAGACGCAAGGAAGGCGAGACTCCTAAAAACAGCGCATATCGCCCTGCACCTTCAACCTGGGGGTTCGCGCAGACAGACACGGAGAAAAAGAACGCCAGACATCCCGGACGAGTGAGTGAATGAAGACATGCAAAACTCAACGGTCCTCTCCTGAATAGCTGCCACAATTGCCCCGCGCTCAAAGTGCACACCCAACAGAGTCACTAGCAGGTAACACGCACGGAGTGATACATGTGGGGAGGTAAAGTGAACCCTAAAGACGTAAGCAAACGCGGTACCCCGGTGAGGCTCGGGCCGTGCGATAGCTACCAGTGTTGACCGTCGCGGCAGTGCGCTGTATTATTTATTTTTCTTAATTTCCTCCTCTAATATTTTATTTTCGTACTTACATTTTACCTACGAGGTAACGTATTACCCAGCTGGGCTTCAGAGAATGAACCACGCCGCACGAGTCAACACTTAAAGACTCGCGCCGAAGAGACACTCGTAGGAGGTGAAGACGACAACAACTTCCGGTTGTCAAAGAAACTACAGCTGTAGGTGTCAAAATAAAAGTACCCAAACGCTTTCAATACCCATTTAGATAGATAGATAGATAGATAGATAGATAGATAGATAGATAGATAGATAGATAGATAGATAGATAGATAGATAGATAGATAGATAGATAGTGTAGTATCCCTTCCCAGACGGGCAAATAAATCTCGCAGGCAAGTGGTGGTAATTATAAAAGAAAACTAAACAACGGTTTTATTCACTTTTCTTCTTACTTCAACAAGACGAAAAACAAAACGAAGTCAGGACAAAAAAAAACAGCAAAGCAAAAAAAAAATACACCACACTGAAGCCCAACCCACATCAAAAAGCACCCTAGAGGCTGTTTTATTAAGAGTGGCAGTTGTGTCTCTGCCCGTCCCCCTTTAATTTCTTTCTTTTTAACTATTTATAACTAAACACTCTGCCCAGTGGCAATTTCTATCCCAGATCGTTACAATAGATATATGCAGGTAAAAACAGACAATAACTTTGAATTATGTTAACGTTTACCCCCCCGGGTGGAATTAAAGAGTCGCATAGTTTGGGGAAGGAACGATCTCCTCAGTCTGTAAGTGGAGCAGGACAGTGACAGCAGTCTGTCGCTGAAGCTGCTCCTCTGTCTGGAGATGATACTATTCAGTGGATGCAGTGGTTTCTCCATGATTGACAGGAGCCTGCTGAGCTCCCGTCGCTCTGCCACGGATGTCAAATTGTCCATCTCCATGCCTACAATAGAGCCTGCCTTCCTCACCAGTTTGTCCAGGCGTGAGGTGTCCTTCTTCTTTATGCTGCCTCCCCAGCACACCACTGCATAGAAGAGGGCGCTCACCACAACCGTCTGATAGAACATCTGCAGCATCTTATTGCAGATGTTGAAGGACGCCAGCCTTCTAAGGAAGTATAGTCGGCTCTGTCCTTTCTTACAAAGAGCATCAGTATTGGCAGTCCAGTCCAATTTATCATCCAGCTGCACTCCCAGGTATTTATAGGTCTGCACCCTGTGCACACAGTCACCTCTGATGATCACAGGGTCCATGAGGTGCCTGGTCCTCCTAAAATCTACCACCACCTCCTTGGTTTTGCTGGTGTTCAGTTGTAGGTGGTTTGAGTCGCACCATTTAACAAAGTCCTTGATTAGGTTCCTATACTCCTCCTCCTGCCCACTCCTGATGCAGCCCACGATTGCAGTGTCGTCAGCGAACTTTTGCACGTGGCAGGACTCCGAGTTGTATTGGAAGTTCGATGTATATAGGCTGAACAGGACCAGAGAAAGTACAGTCCCCTGCGGCGCTCCTGTGCTGCTGACCACAATGTCAGACCTGCAGTTCCTGAGATGCATATACTGAGGTCTGTCTTTAAGATAGTCCACGATTTGTGAATCTACTCCCATCTCTGTCAGCTTGTCCCTAAGGAGCAGAGGTTGGATGGTGTTGAAGGTGCTAGAGAAGTCCAGAAACATAATTCTTACAGCACCACTGCCTCTGTCCAAGTGGGAGAGGGATCGGTATAGCATGTAGATGATGGCATCCTCCGCTCCCACCTTCTCCTGGTATGCGAACTGCAGAGAATCGAGGGCGTGACGGACCTGTGGCCTCAGGTGGTGAAGCAGCAGCCTCTCCATGGTCTTCATCACATGTGACGTCAGAGCAACAGGCCGGAAGTCGTTCAGCTCACTAGGACATGATACCTTTGGGACGGGGGTGTTGCAAGATGTTTTCCAAAGCCTTGGGACTCTCCCCTGTTCCAGGCTCAGGTTGAAGATGCGCTGTAGAGGACTCCCCAGCTCAGACGCACAGACTTTTTCCCGAACTTTCCACTTTCTTAAAACAATAGCTTACTGACTTTAGATTTCAGTAGAATAATCTAGTAGTTATATTGGAATACAAGGGGATTAAAAAAGCTTACTTAATAAAAATTACAAATTTTAGATATTATTATATATTTTATTGTTATATGTTTAAGCAAAAAATCAAAACTTTAACCTACCAATTCACTCCACTAATTACAGGCAGATGAGCAAAGCTGCATAATTTAAATTAAGCATTTGCAAAAAAAAAAGATGTCATAAAGAAATTAATTACAATTTTAAAAAGTATGTGCAAGAAAAGGATATTAGTTAAACAACACATATTGTGCATGAGACAGAAAGGAGTGCCAAAGAAATATGTGAGGATCGTCCAGGATAGATATGAGGGAGTGAGGACTCGGGTTAAAAAGCAGCTTCGGGGTAACAGACAAGATCCCAGTTAGAGGAGGTCTGCACCACGGGGCTTCTTGAAGTCCTTACATTTGTGAACTGGTGATAGATGTGCTTAGTCATGGGATGAAAGACCAATGCCCTGGTGCAGACTTTATGCTGATAATATTGTGTTGTGTAGCACCTGAAAGTAGGAAGTGGAGAAGGGCTTTGGAAGACTGAAGGACAGAGCACTTATTCTTCTCCCCAAAAGCGTTTTTTCCATGGGTTTGTCCACTGACCCCAATTGTTCCTTCTGCGAAGTGAGTATCCAGGGTATATTTTCTGATTACATTTTGGGAGTGCCTCCTAGTTTCAGCTTTGTGGCTGTCTGTCTCTAAATTTCTCTCGACTGTTTTGCAAACTAATATCATTTCCCTTCTTCACTTTTTTCTTCTCATCTCCTTTGTACTTCTATCCAGCGGAGTCTGTTTTGTCGAGACACAATAAGCTGCAGAGACATTTTTAACTTCTTGTTGGAAATCGGATGTTTCTGTCTCTCCTTTGCATCTTGGCAAGCTTCATTTTTCAACCTTATTCTCCTAGAACTTTCAGGGACGGTGATCAATGGGTCATCATCTTCTTCAAATATTACAAAATGGCGAGCTGTAGTGGAGATTCTGACAGTTTTTGCTGTCCCTCTTCTCTTCCTGCTTCTTCAGTCCTGACTTGGTGGGGTCGGACATTTGGCCTGCGCTTCGCTCCTAAGTTTTGCTCAGGCTGTTTTCTTCTAACCTTTTTAAAAGGGCAAATTTTTGTGGGTGGGTGTGGAGTTGTAGCTTTACTGTTCTTACTGTATTTATAATTGTTTGATTTTGACTGTTTATTAATGAGAAACCCGTAGGTGTCATTGTTTCTGTTCTCATTAATGTTATTTAAACTTCAACAAATATTGAAGCAGGCAGCAGGTGTTTGGGTTGGACTGTAATTTACAAACACACCTCTATTAACATCAGGGTCAGACATTTAAAACTTAGGTGACCCCATCAGTGAGTGTAACCTCAGCCTGCTCAATGTCCATATAACAGCTGAGTTTCTCATTTGAATATCTTGGCACCTAAGGATCATAGCAGCATGAAACTGAGGTGACCTGCCATCTACAGGCACTGCGCTAATAAGAAATGAGCTCAGTCCTCTGAGATGTACACCCAGGGAATGGAAGAAGAATCGTCAGGAGCTGTGGCCACTAATAAAACTTACAAAATGGAAATTAATTTATTGACAAAAAAAACCTTAAAAAATACAGAATTCTAAATTAATACATTCAAAAATAAAAAAAGCTTAAAACTCAAAACTTAAAAACCTAAAAATAAGACAAAAAATTAAAGAACTGACAAAAACAAAACAACAACTGAAATGAATTAACTAATTATGAGAAAGCCAAAATTTCACAATTCAAAACATAAAATCCTAAAAAACAAATCCGAAAACTCAACTAAAAAAAAAAAAAATCTGAGACCACTAAACTTACAAGCAAAGGCTAAAGCACCTGCTGTGATCCACACACACTCAAGAATGTCCCAATGGAGTCTAACGGCAGACCTCCAGAGCTCTGCTCCTTTGAGGAGGTTGTAGCTTTGCATTATTTGTCAGTGATGTTATTATGTGACACCCCTGTATACACTATGATTAATAGTAGTGTTGGGTGGGATGATCAAACTCAAATAATGACAGCTGTAGAGTAAACCAGTGGTTCTCAAACTGTGGGGCGCGAAGTAACAAAAAGGGCGGGGCGCGAAGATGTGAAAAAAAGAAAACAAGGATCGAAAATATGAAAAATACATCTATTGAAACCAAAACATAATTAACTTAAATTACATTCTGATACTAGAAAAATAAGTATAGAGTTAGATAAATGTCGCAAATACTTATAGGTTGAGAAACGCTGGAGTAAACCAAACATGAATGTCTAATCCAATTGGCTTTTTAGCGGAGCTCTTGAGTCACAGAGCTCTGGAGGTCTGCAGCAAGACCCTTCTCCAAAAATGACAAAATGCTCTGAGACCTCCAAACCAGAACCAAGAGGCAGGCCAAACTCCCTACTAGCTTGCCTGAGTGATTAGCTTGCTTATGTTTTTTTTTTTTTTTTTTTTAGGGGGGGGGGGGGTTGGGGGTGGAGGGGTTGATTTGACTGAAGTACTGGCAACCTGAAAAGTGATACGAGTGCGGATGTCTCCCTGCTTTAAAAAGCGCTGCGTGTCCAGCTGACTGGCTGAACTCAATAACCACAACAGGACACCTATGAGAGGAGAGCTCGGCACATGCGCACAATGCACAAGAGGCTCCGATATTGTCCCTACCCCGCTATCAGTAAATTGCGCTTTAACTGATATCGTTTTGTGTGTGAAGTCATCAATCTGCTATAGCGTCTGCATGTTGTCAGGGACACATAATATCTTCACCAAACTTGATCTTGGTGCGACCTTATCACACACATCAGAGAAATGGTTAGGTCCGTAAGTATTTAGACAGTGGGATGATTTCGATCATTTTGGCTCTGTGCTCCACCACAATGCATTTGAAATGAAGCAATCAAGATGTGATTGAAGTATAGACTTGCAGTTTTAATTTAAGGCGTTTAAAAACATATTGGCTTGTTTTTATTTGCACGGACTTCATCTTGAGAGTTCAAAGTGACAACTTCCAAATGCAAATTCCACACTTGGATTCAACTCCAGGCCTTCTGCCTGCGTAATAGTTAATAAAAAAAATGAGGGACCTCCTCCTACCTGGCTATGGAACCGCTTGGCAGTCAAATGTCCAAATACTTTTAAGCCCCTGGAAATGGGCAGCGTCATTCCTGGGATTAATAAAGTATCTATCTATCTATCTATCTATCTATCTATCTATCTATCTATCTATCTATCTATCTATCTATCTATCTATCTATCTATCTGGTTCATATAACATTTCTTTTACACCTTCTGAATTAACACTGAAGGCCTACACTTCAATCACATAATTATTTCTTCAGTTCAAATCCATTGTGGTGGCAAACAGAGCCAAGCGTATGAAGATTGTATCACTGTCAAAATAATTATGGTCCATTTTAACACAGCTATCTTTAGACCACTCCATGCTTCTTTGCACTGCAGTCACCGCAATGCTGCCAACCCTTTGGCTTTATAGAGTATGGATATACAAGAGAATATTTAGCATATAGCTGATAACGTGATATTCTGTTACAAATAGCTCCATATAATGGGACATGACGCTTCATTCCAAGTGCGGAGAGACCTTAAGATTTCATACTAGAATGACCTCATCTTACTTCGAGCAGTTAGACAAAAGGCAATGTAAGTGAAAAGCTTAACGCACACAAAATGTTGCAGAAAGGTTTTCCGCTGCATTGTCTGCCTCTGCCGAAAGGGCCGTCACTATCGTACTCGTTATAATAATAATTCATTACATTTATATAGCGCTTTTCTCAGTACTCAAAGCGCCATCCCCACAGGGAGCAACCGGGTAGCGAACCCACAATCTTCCACATCTTAATACGTGCGGTCATTTATGATTATTTATTTACTATCCATCTACATGTCTTCACATATTTGCATCGTTCCGCATGTATAAGTTACTGTTAAAAAAAACTGACGAGGAAATGCCGCTAACGTCACTGAGAGCGACGGAATCAGGGACTGTGCGACGCTGCAACTGCTCGAGTGTGAACTACTGGACTATAAGAGGTACGTGTAAATAATGTAAGAGAGAACAAGAAATAATAAATGATATTGCAGCACTGGCCCGGTCTGCTCTCGTGTCCACGGCTCCTTTTGAACAGCAAGGACACGTAGCGCTCTCTCTTGGATGTTCGTTTCTTGTGACAGTCCGTACAGTTTGAGCTCCGTTTTTGGTCTCCTTCTGTCCCTCCCCATGGTGAGGGTTTGCCACTTTAACGGTCGGGAAGTTGCGGTCTTCTGCTTGCTGGTGGGCATGCAGCGGAGAGGAGACACACGATGTCCGCTATGCTGTTAGTGGCGTCTCGCTTTACACGACAGCTGTCAAACGGCACCTCGAGGCTGATCCCTCTTCACGGTTGTCGCTGCCCTTGTGTCTCGGTGGTCCTTTTGGGTCCATTCCGGTTCAAACCGTGTCAGTACCTCACTTCCCGTTCTTTGCTGTGTTAAAGCGGCAATGCAGGACTTCGCGTTTTTTTATTTTCGGTTCCTCTGGTCAAGCAGTGGACCGTCGAGGTCGATGTCACTTTATATTTGTCCTAAAACTGCGTGTTGAAATGTACCCCAGGTACATCGATACAAATTAGATTAGATCAGATTATAGGCCTACTTTAATTGTCCCCAAAGAGAAATTCAATTTTACAGAAGCCCTAAAGAGAGAAAGAGAGAGAAAGCGAGACAGAAAGAAAGAAAACTTTTATATCAGGCAGCGTTTTCTATAATAATACAAATCACGCAAAAGTCCTAACAATGCAGACCTGCGATTATCAAAGGGCACCACTGTTGCATCCCATTTGTTTTGTTGCTTTTTTACCAGCAGAGGGTTATACTTAATACTAATTCATCTCACCGTTTGATTGCCGTGCCTTTTGTCCTTAAATGCTCAGTTTACAGATGAATGCCCAACTGCTTTAAGAACAGAAAGCGTCACTTTATGTCACAATGACACTTTATCTGATTCAGCTGAGGGACACTAAAGGGGGTCAGTACGAGCACATCTGATATTCTTTATTTTTGTCCTCCCCATGATGCTGGCCCCAGCACTGAGGATCTCATCTTCCACGTTTCCCCATCTTCTTCATATCCCTTAATTGCGTCTTAGCTCGGCTGATCAAGGATTTTTGCCACCAATATTGATTCTGGTAAAGAGTCTGTGATTTCCAGTAATTGATACTAGTGGCCCATGGCTTAAAAAATGAATTTTACAAAAATATTCAATTTATTTGTTTACACATATATAATTTATAACAAAGCATGCATACAAGAGCAGCATGTTGGCATAGTGGTAATGCTGCTGTCTCACAGTAAGGAGACCAGGCTTCCTCCCTGCATGGAGTCTGCATGTTCTCCCTGTGTTTGTGTGGCTTTCCTCCCACTGTTCAAAGACATGCTGCTTGGGTAAATTGGTCTCTAGTGTGTGTGTGTGTGTGTTTTCATTCTGAGATGAACTGGCGTCCTGTCCGGGGTTTGTTCCTGCTCTACACCCTGTGCTGCCTGGGATTGGCTCCACCAGACTCCACAATCTTAGTCTCGATTAAGCAGCTTAGAAAATGACATGCATGCAAATTAGATTATTTTGACTATGCACAAAACAGTGTCAATTAACAATTATTCAGCAAAATAAAAATAACAACAGTATATATAACAGTAACAATATAACTCTGAATTATTAAATAAGGCAGTACCTAAAGTTTTTGAACAATATCACATTTTTAAATGCTGTGTCATTTACAAAACAATAAATACAACAATAAAACTCAGCTGTTATAAAGAGCAGCGAATATGTGTAATGTGATTCCTCCCTTTATTCCAGTAAAGGGAGGTTATAATTCTGAAAGCTCAGCTCTTCTTCCTCCATGCCACTGAGCAAGCCCCTCCTGTCCTCTTAACGCTGAACTCCGGCTCACTGGACGCTGATGATGGCGGACGAGCCAAATATCACTTTACCTGAACAGAGAGGCACTTGAAATGGTTCCAGTTGAGGCTCCACTACTCACATTGGGGGATTTAAGCTGAAATGTACATGTAGAGAAGTTTTAACCTATGTCTGAATATATTTGAATTTAGGGACAGTGGTAGCCCATAGGGCGGCACGGTGGCGCAGTGGTAGCGCTGCTGCCTCACAGTTAGGAGACCCGGGTTCGCTTCCCGGGTCCACCCTGCGTGGGGTTTGCATGTTCTCCCCGTGTCTGCATGGGTTTCCTCTGGGCGCTCCGGTTTCCTCCCACAGTCCAAAGACATGCAGGTTAGGTGGATTGGCGATTCTAAATTGGCCCTAGTGTGTGCTTGGTGTGTGGGTGTGTTTGTGTGTGTCCTGCGGTGGGTTGACACCCTGCCCAGGATTGGTTCCTGCCTTGTGCCCTGTGTTGGCTGGGATTGGCTCCAGCAGACCCCCGTGACCCTGTGTTCGGATTCAGCGGGTTGGAAAATGGATGGATGGATGGATGGTAGCCCATATGGAGCCCTAGGTGTCTGCGGTGCGTACCCCCTGGGCTACTTAAATGGTGCCCATAAGTAGTTGCCTAATGGATTGACCGGCTCTGGCCGAATATTTACTTCTTTTTAATGTGAGTATTCAAACCCTAATTTTTGTATAATGTAATGGCTCACAACAATCTTCTTAATAACATGGTCTTAGTTTATTGGTAGGGTAATACGGTTCAATGTTTCACAGAATCTAAAAACCAAAATACGAGGGACGTTCAAACAGTTTCTGCACTGTTGCATTTTTGTTGGAAACGGTGAAGGCAGGAGGAGGAGTAATTGGGCATTAAAAAGTTGGCACGATGCTGGGAAAATTGCCTATGTGGAAAAGTGATGTTTCTTGTTTTTGAAATTCTTAATAATAGAGTTAAAAAAAAAAAAAAGTGCGGAAACTTTTTGAATGTCCCTCATGGATGCGCATCTCCTAACCCCCTGAGTGAAGATGTCTGCCACGCGTGTTCAGAGTAGCAGTTTACACTTTGAAGGACTGCCTTTCAAAAGCTCTTAATGATAACATACATCTACCATAGTATAATGCAAACTAGGGGGTTCGCCCCCTGCTCACTTCGCTCGCCAACCCCCACTGGCCTGCGCTACGCACCAGCCACTTCACGTCTCTGCCGCTCACATTGTGAAGTATGCACCCCAAGGAGATGCGGCCGCTCCTCCGAAACCCCCTCTTAAACGGTGATACAATAGAAAACAAATAGTTGTTTTTTTTTACCTCCTCTTTGCTCGATCAGCTGCTGGCTTGCTGCTGCTGCTGCCGTGCTGCGTTTTGAATATTTAAAAGCCTGTACAGCAGCTGTCTTACTCTTTGTCTTTTATTTCTGGCCTTGCGTGTGGTTACATCTTTTGGCACAAAGTCTCGTCTTGCGGGACGTGAGTTCTTGATATTTTAGTTTACAATTTAAAGAATCTGAAAATCTAACAACATCACATTAAAGTTCGATAAATTCTGAAAAGAATGACACCAAACATATATATGTAGGTTTTAAAATAAGCCTGATTTAAAGCGTGACATAAAAACATCACATAAAATCGTGCACTTTTAGGATTAGTATTTTATAAATAGAGAGTAGATAGTCTATATTTACCATAACATGTCACAAATTTGTCACACATGGTGTAGCAGTTAAAGATAAGAGGTGTTTTGGACAATATGTAGATGCACATATTTATGCAGCCCTGTTTGGGATGTGCCAGCTCCGTTCAACACACAAAGGTAAAGTCACATATTGTCGAAGGATTTACTGTATGTTCATTATCTATGGTGCAACTGCTTTTGAAATGAAAGAGTAGGTCTAGGGGCAGCATGGTGGCACAGTGGGTAGCGCTGCTGCCTCGCAGTAAGGAGACATGGGTTCTCTTCCCAGGTCCTCCCTGCGTGGAGTTTGCATGTTCTCCCTTTGTTTGTGTGGGTTTCCTGCCACAGTCCAAAGACATGCAGGTTAGGTGGATTGGCGATCCTAAATTGTCCCTAGTGTGTGCTTGGTGTGTGTGTGCGCCCTGCGTGGAGTTTGTTTCCTGCCTTATGCACTGTGTTGGCTGGGAATTGGCTCCAGCAGACCCCTGTGACCTTGTAGTTAGGATAATAGCGGGTTGGATAATGGATGGATGGATGGAAGAGTAGGTCGACTGTTGTGTCAAGAAAAGACAAAGCACAGAATGTTTGCTGGCTACAGGGAAACAGACTTTAGTTCAGCTTAGAAAATAATGACACAGGCATTGTGTACAGCAGGGGTGTCGAACTCCGGGCCTGGAGGGCCGCAGTGGCTGCAGGTTTTCATTCTAACCCTTTTCCTAATCAGTGACTCATTTTCACTGCTAATTAAATTTTTTTTCTCTTCATTTTAATAGCCCTGTTTTTAAGGATTCAGTGCTCTGAATTGATTCTTCTCTTCATTAAATGACAACCAAAAAATAAATCAGACATGAAACACGGCAACAGATGACCAGCTAAACTGGGGCTTCAAACTCCAACCAATTTCTTAATGAGAAGCCAGGTCTTGCTGTTAATTAAAACCATTTTTTTTTTAAATTCCATGGCCTGTTGCTGCTCTCATTCTGCCACAGCAGACATTTCCAAAACTGTTAATTTTCGGTTTCTTTCTAAGAACACAGTAAAAATGTTTTGGTGACCTGAGAGATCAACCTTACTGACACCTTCACCTTTCTTCATTTTCAGATTTTGTGTGATGGGCACAGGGGAGCTGGTCACGTGGTGGCTCATTTTGTGTGTCACTATTATTTGGCTGTTAATTAAGGAAAATGAAACAACAAAGGGGCCTGAGTCAAGTTAATTAAAGCTAAGTGAAAAGAAGTTAATTAGTAGCAAAAACTGGTCACTAATTAAGAAGATGGTTAGAATGAAAACCTACAGCCACTGTGGCCCTCCAGGGCAGAAGTTTGACACTCATGGTGTACAGGGTGTATATGTTGAGGTTGATGGAAGGATTGCAGGTCCACAAAAGTTGAAATGTTGGGGTGCCAAACCCAGTCGTCACCGTGTTTAATCAAAGTGAAAGTTACAAACAAAAGGTGCAGTCAATGGGGCCAAAACAAACACAAATCGGGGTTTCTTTACCCAGCTAACAGAGCCTGCTTTAGTCACTGAGGGCAGGAGCTCCATCCTGTGGTGAGCTCTCATATCAAGTGACGCCTGCTTCTGAAAACCCAGGGGTGTATAGCTGGGGTGTGGACGGGGGAGTGTTTGGGTCAGAGTGTGGAAGTGGCAGATTCAGTTGTCCTCACTGGGCATCTTCTCGGCACTGTGGAGGGAATAGAAGAGGATGAGGTTGGTGACAGCAGCGCCCCTCAACCTGAGCCAGTAGCACAAACCTAAGAAGAGCCCAGAGGATGATCCATAGACACCCGTGCATGATAATATTTATGGACTAAGAACAAATAAGGCTCACCTACTGTATCAAATCTAGAGCTTTCTCATCTGCACTAACAGCCACTTTGGGGATCAACTCGTTTTTGTGTGTGCACAGAAATCCTGCACCTTTCACTGGACTCCTTCACTAAAAATGCTGGCCCCTGATCTGCGTCATTTCTGTCAATTAGGTTATTGAGCCCCATTTTCAACCAATCAGTGATCAATGGGTCAGGCTCTTACTTCCTAGATCTTCAGTTCAGTTTGTGTAGAAACGTGGTCTGGTCCGTTCCCCTTACCCTTCTGGTCTTATTTCCATACTCTATTACAGGTTACCTCATTCTGTTTAGGTGGCCAAACCACGTCAGCTTTAGTTCTTTTTGTTTCTGCCCTGGTTCATTCTCTCCTTACCCAGTCCTTCCTAATCTCCGTGTACTTTTAACAGTCTCGTTTTGGCTACTTGTACTACACTTCAATGTTTGCTTCAAACAGGGCAGCTGTCACTGTCGTACATTAGGAAAAGTACAGAAACGGAACTGTCCAGGCAGTACAGAAGAATGAAGAAGTGGATAGGACTGTCAAGCTCTAATGGGGTAAATGGCCTGTTCTCGTCTAGATTGCTCTAATGGTTTCAGTTTCTTGGCTGATCTCCCTCCATGTTTTTGATCTCATTAGGTGAGATTATTCGTCGGTTTGGTCTAAGCTTCCACTGCTCTGCTGATGACACACAACTTTATATAATTGTTGATGCAACTGCAACATCATCCCCAGTTGCACTGACTGACTGCATTTTGGAAATCAATCATTGGACGAAAGGTAACTTTTCACGACTTAATCCTGATAAAACAGAAATCCTATTGGTTGGTACCAAATCTGTCCCCTCTACCCTTCGTGGGCTAACAATTGATGTCAATGGGATCCTGGTTGAACCGTAATTCGGGTGTCATCTTTGATCAGCTCCAACTACACATCAGCTCAATAGTACAGACAGCCTTTTGTCAACTTCATAACATTTGCTCATCTGCATTCTTTTGAAGGATACTGAAACACTCATTCACGCTTTCATCATCACTACCCGTCTGGACTATTGCACTGCATTGTTTTATGGCCTTCCTACTAAATGTCTCAATCGATTACAATATGTTCAGAATTCTGCTGCTTGTTTACTCACACGCACTAATAAATCTGCTCACATCACTCCTGTCCTCTATGATTTGCATTGGGTACCAGTTTCTTCAAGAATCAACTATAAAATTATTCTTATTACTTTTAAAGCCCTTCATGGTTTAGCCCCTCATTATCTGTCTGAGCTGCTGCTTCCTTACACTCCTGCCTGTGCATTAAGATCATCGGACGCTAACTTACTCACCGTACCTAAACACGGGTTAATAACTATGGGGGGCAGAGCTTTCAATTTGGAATGCTCTTCCTCTCAGGGTTTGCGAGAAGAAATCTATTATTCATTTCAAACGCCTGGTAAAAACACATCTCTTCAATGAGTATTATCATTCGTTTTCTTGTATGTTACTTCTACCGTCTTGTTAATGTGTTTTGTTGAATTGTAAAGTGTCCTTGAGTGTATGAAAGGCACTACAGAAACAAAACTTAATCTTATTATTATAATAAATGTGGTTCACCTTCTTAGTCCTCCTGCTCAGTTCTCTGTCATTGGTGTCCCCAGGTATTTGTAGGAGGTCACTCACTCCAGCTTTTTGCCATTACGTGTCTCTCTTGGATGTTTGTGTAGCTCTGCTTTTCTGCTGATTTCCATTGCCTCACTTTTCTTTGTATTCAGCTCCATTGCTGTTTCTGTAAGTTCTTCAGTCCATACTGCTACTGGATACTGCAGCTTGTCTCTCAGGTCTGCTAGCAGCAAATAACAATACTGTAATAATAATAATTCTTTACATTTATATAGTGCTTTTCTCACTGCTCAAAGCGCTCTCCACACAGTAGTAGAACCCCTGATGAGGTCATTTGGACTAATAATACCTCAGGTAACTAAAACCTCCGATTAAAATGGATGGCCATAGGCATTTTGGATTAAAATGTATGGATATAGCAGATTTTACCAATTTATATGGTACACTATCACTTTTAAGATTTCTTTCATACCACAGTGAATTTAATATTATATTAAAACAAAGGAAACTACATATTCACACTTCTTTTAAAAGTATAGTAGTTACATACTCTGTGCAGTATTTATGGTAAAGCTTTTATCACTTATAAGAAAAGCAGTGAATTACACTTACAGGTTTACCTCGGTTCATCAGAGGTACAGATAATCAGGGTCCTACTGTTCTTGATATTTTCAATTTGAATAAATGTTGTGTTAAATGTGCAGATAATACCAACGTAAGTGGATTGCAAGCTACTACACTTACAGTAAATCCGGGTAAAAATAAACTTAGCATTGGTGTGCTCCTAATTAAATATGCAATCCTGCATAAACATAACAGACAGGTGAGTTTATTTTATTGATCCCTGAAAGGGAAGTTCACCTACTCGAGCAGCAACAAAAAGCATAAAGTGGTAGTGCAACACAATAAACAAAGTGCCAGTGTTGTGTATGCGTAGTAAATGGCACACCATGAGAGCAGAAAGAAAAAAGAGAGATCATAACCGGGGAGATCAAAAAGCCTAACATCAAAACCGAAAGGGAACTCCTGTTAGTCGAGAAATAAAAGCACTAGTTGTAAAGCCAAACGTTTAAACACATGTACACTTTTTGTTCTCCATATCTACAAACTGGGATAATGCAACAGTCCAAAGGATTGAGCTTTATGCCCCTTGACCTTTGACAAAATGCTTAGGGTGACCCCGATCATCTCGCCATAGCAACATAAATACAAAACTGCGACACAAGAAACTTCCTAGGTGGCGTCTCAGGAAAACTGAAGATTTACTTTTAACTACCTTAAAATGAAAGAATTCAGAAGTAATAGCAGAGATGAATTCCATGACTGAAAAACCCAATAAATAGAAAAATAGGATTAAAGTTGCAATTTTAAGGTAAAAAAAAAATGTCTGTCATAACAGCAAGAGGCAGAACTGCACACACAATATACCCAGTTGTGTCCCAAAAGAAATTGTGTTAGTTTTCCGATTTTCAGTGAGTCTTACTTACATGTTTGATCAACAAATAACACCATGTCAGTGTGTCTACAATATTAGACTGGTCTGAGGATTGAAACAATGGAGGAGGTATGGAAACGTAACTAACAGATGAGAGGTGTTAAATGATACAATTGATTTTACCTTTTACTTATTTGACACCTTAATCCAAGGTGACGTACAACATTTGAGATACGATTAGTTGCATTTCTTTTGATTTTCTCAATTGGAGCACAGGTAGGTGAAGCGACCTGCTTGTGGTCTCACAGTGGTGTCAGTAGTGGGATTTGAGACCACAACCTCAGAGTTTGAATTCCAAAGCCTTTACCACTACACCACACTGCCTATTTGGTAGCTCTGTCACTGTCCGTGATCAATTAAAATAGCACCTTGGGTTACACGGTGTCGACACCATGTGGGGTACAAGTGACGAGAGGTTCTGTTTAAGCCCTGTATCCCACTTTGGAGGACATGACCTGGTAAGCTGTATACACTGTTGGTCTCCGTATTGTAAGAAGTCCAGAGAACAGCAGTTAGACTGAGTCAAGGCTGGTGGGCGATGAACTAAATGGAATGACTGAAGCAGTCGACTCACATGTGTGTTTAGGTCTTTTTGGTGCAGTCCTGAATTCTACTCTGCTCTGTTACAGAGAACAAAATGGAGTTTGTAATATCCGGTATGGAGGAGGTGTGCCCAGCTGTATAGAAACCTCTTCATATGGGATATAAAGGTGAACAGGGGGTCTCAGAAGAGATGTGTGAAGATGAGGATGAGAAACAACTCACACTACACAGTGACCTCCTTTACAGGCATATCGTGGAGAAAAGAAGTGTGGACATTAAGACAGAGGAATGTGAGTGGGAGCCTGCACAACTTAAACAGGAAAGTGTCCACATTAAAGAGGAGGAGTGTGAAAGAGAGCTAAAAGACATGAAAGAGGCCGAGTCTCACAGCGCTGACATGCAGACAAATGAGACTCTAAGCCAGATAAAGACAGAAGACTTTAAATCAGAGTCTGGCACAACATCATGTTGTCTAAACACAGAAGTAAGTGGATTAGGCTCTATAGCAACTGGTCACTGCTCCCTACAGCATCTTCCTGACCACGTGAAGTCCGAAAATATGGAGTCAGATGTGAATAGAACTGCAGAAGCACCTGATTCAAGTGATTCAAGAGATGGTAGGTGCTAAAATTTATATATATTTACATTACACTGTATATATAAAACACCCGTACACTCTAGATGTTCCCTTTCTGTTTCACTGAAAATGGGCGTGTAGACTTTTTCTGATTTATAAATTTTGTATTGAAAAGTTAAAGGTTGTGGACACTAGAGGGTACTGTTGCTCCTCAATCCCAACACAACAGACACAGGGCAAAAGTTAAAAGCACAATGATCTTATTTATTATGAGGAAACCTCTTCATAAGCGTTTCCCACCACCACAGCCAAAGTAAAAATGTGGCACAGTACACAGTTGTTCTTCTCTTTCTCCTCTGCTCCTCCCAGCAAGCTTCATCCACCACCCACCCGACTCTGGCTCATCCCTGTGAGGTCGGTCAAGTCCTCTTATATTAGCAAACCCAGAAGTGCTTCTGCTCTTTCTCCCACCGGGTTAGGTGGAAACCTCATTCCATACGGCTCCTCCACTTTTACAACACGCCTTAGCTGCACACACGGTACCCAACAGGGCTGAGATAGAGAGCTCTAAGCCCCATGGTGCCCTGTGGGAATTTGGGGCACTGCTGCAATCCAGGAGAGTTGCCATCTAGCATTCTGGGGGAGGCAGTGCCCTAAAGAAGCTGTCTTCCCCATTCCTTCCATCTCTTGGGTATCCCGGCTGGGTGGGGCTGCCAGATGTCTCTTAGAAGGAAAACACTTCTGAGTTTTAAAAATAATCCATTCTTTTTAGCCCCTTTAAAATAACATTGTATGCACTGCCAGTGTGAGTGTAGCCTTGTGGGGAGCTTGCCAATAATCAGTTACCGTCAGTACCCAGTATGAAAAGAAATATGAGAAGGATTTAGTAGTCATAGTGGACTCTAAGCTATCAACTGCCAGACAGTGTGCAGAAGCCATTAAGAAGGCAAACAGAATATTAGTTTATATAGCGTCTTGATGTGTGGAGGTTCTGCTCAAGTTTCATAACACTCTGGTGAGGCCTCATCTGGAGTCCTCGGTGCAGTTTTGGTCTTCAGGCTACAAAAAGGACATAGCAGCACCAGAAAAGGTCCAGAGAAGAGCAACTAGGCTGATTCCAGGGCTACAGGGGAGGAGTTATGAAGAAAGATTAAAAGAGCTGAGCCTTTACAGTTTAAACAAAAGAAAATTAAGAGGTGACCTGACTGAAGTGTTTAAAATTATGAAGGGAATTAGTGCAGTGGATCGAGACTGTTATTTTAAAGTGAGTTCATTAAGAACACGGGGCACAGTTGGAAACTTGTTAAGGGTAAATTTCACACAAACATTAGGAAGTTTTTCTTTAAACAGAGGACAGTAGACACTTGGAATAAGTGACCAAGTAGTGTGGTAGACAGTAAGACTTTAGGGACTTTCAAAACTCAACGTGATGTTATTTTAGAAGAATGAACTGGATAGATCTGGTGAGCTTTATTAGTCTGAATGGCCGGTTCCCATCCAAATTGTTCTAAACAAACAGGCGGCCTGTCCAAAAATAGATCTCACCCTAGCGGAGCCTGACCCTAGGAAACAGGAAGGCTTTGGCCTATAAACCCCCAAACAACTAGCAAGATAATTAGAAATGTCTCAGAAGATGAGAACATTTTTATTAGAACAATCTAGACGAGAACAGGCCATTTGGCCCAAACAAGCTCCCTTCATTCCAATGCTCACACAAGTGCATAAGTGATCAAGCAGTGAGGTAGACAGTAGGACTTTAGGGACTTTCAAAACTCCACTTGATGTTATTTTAGAAGAATTAAGTGGATAGGACTGGCAAGCTTTGTTGGACTGAATGGCCTGTTCCCGTCTCGATTGTTCTAATGTTCTAAATGTCTTTACAGGTTTTACCCACAATCCTACAAGCGTGACTGAGTAAGTCATTACTAGTAAGTAGTACCACAGAAGGTGGAGTAACACAGTCTGTTCCCAACAGTTTTTAAGTAATCAGCAGAAGTTGGGACACCTGTGCAAATTGTTTGCCTTAACTTGCAAGGCTTCATTTACTTGAATTGCTGCAGAACATCTGTAGGTTGCAACCTATTAGTTGTTCCCTGAAGAAGGCCTGTTTCAAATATTCTGAAATTACCTTATTTTCAGTTTCTGATAACCTAAACTTTACATTTAAACCTCTGGCAGTTCACTACTTACCTTTTCACCATCTTCAGTCATTCTTTGCATTTCAACTGATAAACTCTGAAGATAAACTGGAAAAACTGAGATGTTCTAAAACTTTTGACCAGACTCTATATGTTGTCAATGTTGCCCAGGAGAGTACCGAAGATTTCCCAAGGAGTAGAAACTTTATTGCTGTTCAGGCAGATACAAACACAAGTCTCTTTCAGAAGTGATCCAGCCTTGCAAGGAACAGCCATCAAACTTGACATATCGGCCCCAATTCCTGTTGAAAATAACAGGAAGTCTTATTTATCAAAGGGGGTACAACAGCCCGAGCAGAAGGAGTCTGGGGGAAGAGAGACAGGAGAGTGAGAATGCAGGACAGCCATGACTCGATCTTTTAAATGTTCAAAATCCCCACATGGTAAGCCAGCATGCCAGCACATAATCACGCAAATATTATATATATATATATATATATATATATATATATATATATATATATATATATATATATATATATATATTTATATACATACATACATACTAGCCAACCCGCGGCCTAGCATACGCCGCATAATTATGTATTGATGAGTGAACACTTCCTGAAAGACACAGTTGTCCAAACGGGATGGGTTCGAGAATATGACTGTAGGTGAATGAAAAGATGGAACTCTGGAGAAAGCAACATACAATAATGTCCGTGACTGAAAGCGGGAGGACCGCCGTCGCGCCTCCACCTCCCAGAGTGAGGGACGGGGCTGGACGGTACTCGGGTGCGGAGGGCGGAACGGGGGGAGAGGGGAAGGACACCCATTCCGCCATTCTAGTCTGCTGATTTCTTAGTCATCTCTTAGTCATCGTTCAGTACACACTGCCTGCTCATGTGCCCGCCCCCAACTCCTCACCTGAACCGCTTTCGTCAGTGTACAGTCCACATGCACCTGTGGGGGGTGTGTACAAAGGGCAGGGACTTAATCAGTGCGAGTGTATGACCCGCACGTACTGGGAATTCCTCGTTCATGGGGAACAATTGCAAGCCCCAGTCTCCATCATGAATGGGGTTCAACGGCTTACCCACATCTCTCGGCGCAGGGTAGACACACGTTGATCCATTCAGTGTAGCGTGCGTGCAGCTCCGGACATCTAAGGGCATCACAGACCTGTTATTGCTCAATCTCACGTGGCTGAAAGCTACTTGTCCTTCTAAGAAGTTGGACGCCTACCACTCAGGGGTCGCGTAACTATTTAGCAGGAGTGAGTCTCTTTCGTTATCGGAATTAACCAGACAAATCGCTACACCAACTAAGAACGGCCATGCACCACCACCCACAGAATCTAGAAAGAGCTATCAATCTGTCAATCCTCTCCGTGTCCGGGCCGGGTGAGGTTTCCCGTGTTGAGTCAAATTATGTTAAAGGCTCCACACCTGGTGGTGCCCTTCCATCAATTCCTTTAAGGTACAGCTTTGCACCCTTACTTCCCCCAGAACCCAAAGACTTTGGTTACCCGGTTGGCTGCCCAGCGGGTGATGGGAATAACGGCGCCGGATTGCCAGTCGTCATCATTTATGGTCGGAACTACGACGGTATCTGATCGTCTTCAAACCTCTGACTTTCGTTCTTGATTAATGAAAACATTCTTGGCAACTGCTTTTACTCTCGCTCGAATTGTTGGTGGCGGGGCTCTGTCTTGCTTGCCATGGACTTAGTGAATTCTTAGAGTTGGTGGGCGTGGCTCTGTGAGTTGACGTCGTATCCCATGGTCTTAAGTTTTGGTGGGCGTGGCTATGTCGTGCATATCCCATAGTTGTCTTGCATGCCCTGTCGGCTTAGTGAATTATATATATATATAGATTGTGATGGATGGCTGGGGATCATGCCCTACTGGGAGGCCTGGAGAAGCAGGGGACTGGGAGAAGGGCAATTCATACCCCAGGACATGAGAGAATTGCCCCCCTGGGTTGTATCGGGGCCACAGGCTTGGGGTTTAGAAGTGCAATCCTGTTGGGGTTTGTGGCCCCCACCAAGGGGGCACCAGGACAGCTCCAAAATCATGGTCTGCAGCACTTCCGCCACACCCGGAAGTGCTGCCAGAAGAGGAGCTGGATTTGCATGCCGCACTTCTGCCACACCTGGAAGTGCTGCCGGAAGGTGATCGGAAAGCACCTGGAGCACTTCCGAGTGCAGTATAAAAGAGGCTGCATCCCTCCATCTAGGGAGCCAGAGTCGGGAGGAAGAAGACAGAGCTTATGGGAGAGGAGTGGAGGCGGCAGAAGAAAAGCAAAAAGAAAGTAAAGTAAAGAAAAGGAGTGAGTTATTGTGGCTGTTTTGGTGCACTGTGTTGTGTTATGAATAGAAGAACAGAAATAAACATGTGTACTTTTGGACATTGTGCGTCCTTAGTGTCTGTCTGGAATCAGGCTGATCTTTCACAAGACCAGCCTCGACACACACTAAAAGGTCTGGGGCAGCCACACATATATATTATCCCTGGCTGCAAAAGGATTATGAAAATCTCACTAATATACTTAGATTGGAGTCCAAGAGTGATCTGAGGTATATGGAAGTTGACTGGTCTTTTAAGGCAGGGAAGCGGAAGTGACTTCATCCTTGGGTCCGGAATCGGAAGTGCCGTTCTTGGGGTCGAAACCAGAAGTGCTATCGTTACGGTTGAATTAGGCAGAATTTCCCATATTTGGTGTGCAGAAATAACAGAGGAAGGTTTAGTTCACCCTGCCACCCCCTGGCCTGGTGTGGAATAACCTTCATTTGGTCCATTCAGCTTCCTCCTACGCACACACACACATACGTTACCAGTCGCAGAACATCACCTTTTTCCACTTTTATATTGAAACTAAATCCGTGAAAAATCTGAAATGGTACAAAGGTAAGCGGCAAACTGCCCAGAGGTTTAAAACAAATGTTTAGGTTAATAAAAACTGGAAAATAATGCAATTTTCCGAATTAGGCCCTTTTCAGTGAAAAAGTAATAGGTGAAAAGCTTACAGATTTTTTGCAGCAACAGACGTTAATGAAGCCTTAAAAATTGATGCAAACAATTCTTACAGGTGTCCCAGCTTTTGCCGATTGCATTTATACGGAGAGAAGGTTTGTAAGTAATGTGGGAATAAATTGCGTGGCTACACCCTCTGCAGCATAACTTGGACAATATTGCGCTATATATTGCTATCATAATATCAATTAACAAAGGAAGGAAGGCAGACCAGTATAACCCTTTAGAAGTGTTGGTCTCTCCTTTAGAGAAATGGGTAAAGAAAGAGAAGAGGTCAATGAGTAAAGTTTCCCACACCATCCAAAGGAACCTGGAAACTGGAGGAAACTCTGTGACAGGAACAGGTCTGGCAGAACAGAAGCAGCTGACGTCTTTCTGAGAGTTAACCACTCACATGGTAGGCGCCTCACAGGATGAGAGCTTCAACCACAGGATAACCCTGATTCAAGTGTCACTTTCAACTGTGTAGAGAAGACTTCAATCTACAGGTTTGACAGGTTGAGGGGCAAAATTGCAAAATAAGAAAAAGAGGCTTGCCTAGGCCAGGAACCACTGCCAGTCTCAATGTTGCCTGAAATTAAAATATAGAACAAATAAACAATTGGGAATGTGGATACTGAGCTTGAAGCTGCTGTCCTATGAGATTCCTATCACTCAAGCTGTTGACTCTCAGAAATTTCAGAAGTTAAGGAAGGTGCATTAGACATGGTAGGAACGAGCTAAAACTTACAGATAATGAGGAAGTGAATGCATTTTCTTTGTGGGTTTGTGATTGTATTGGATTTTAATTTTCATGTAATAATCATAGTTAGCGGATACCATGCTGGGGTCATAACTGACAGTGGGTTTAAAAGGAATTGTCATGTATCTGGCTTTGGCATACTACAGTTTAGTTTAAATCTGCATTTCTTTATCATTATTTTGGTGTTACCATTTCGTGTCCCTTACCACAATTTTGTTGCAAGTTTTGCATGGCCATAGCCCTATCATTTACAGTCACTATATGATTGTTGCCTGTCTGACACAGAGGTCATTTGGCAAATTGTGTCATCGTTTCCTGCCTATATAAGATGGCAGCATGCAGTTTCCGACTTCCAAGCTTTTGGATTCACAACAAAAAATAAGAGACTGACTTTGTTGAGAAGGAAGGGGAGAATTTGAAACAAGTTAGCATTAGGATCTTGACAATACTTCTTTTACTTTCCTTTCTGGTGTGCTTGTGTAGGTTGTTTTAATTAGCCTCTCTTTGTGAATCTGACTATCATCATTGTCTTTCTGTCAGTATTCCCAGTTTCACCTTCCTGTGTGCACGGTGTTGAAAACAAGAATAGATTCTCCACCAGCAGCATACTTCAGAAACGTGCCAGAATTCACAATGGACAGAAGTCTTATTGTTGTTCTGAATGTGGCAAACGATTCTCTGTTAGAAGCAGTCTTGAGATTCATGCACGAATACACACCGGAGAAAAACCATATTGCTGTTCTGAGTGTGACAAGCAATTCTACAGCAGAAGCAGTCTTCAGACTCACTCAAGAATACACACTAGAGACAAGCCATATTTCTGTTCCGAGTGTGGCAAACAATTCTATGACAGGAGCTATCTTCAGATCCACGCAAGAATTCACACTGGAGAAAAGCCATATAGCTGTTCTGAATGTGGAAACCGATTCTCACACAGTAACAGTCTTCAGAAACACATAAGAATTCACACGGGGGAAAAGCCATATTGTTGTTCTGAATGTGGCAAAAGATTTACGGTTACAAGCCATCTTCAGAACCACTTGAGAAGCCACACTGGAGAAAAGCCTTATTATTGTATTGACTGTAACAAACGATTCTCAACGAGTAGCAGTCTTCAGAAACATAAAAAAATCCACACTGGAGAGAAGTCCTTCTGCTGTTCTGTGTGTGGCAAAGGTTTCTTGCATAGGAGCCACCTTCAGAGCCACACAAAAATTCACACTGGAGAGAAGCCTTATTACTGTTCTGAATGTGGTAAACAGTTTTCATACAGTAGCAGCCTTCAGAAACATTCAAGAATTCACACTGCTGAAAAGCCGTACCGGTGTTCTGAATGTGGAAAACTCTTCTCTGACAGCAGCAGTTTTCAGAAACACACAAGAATTCATACTGGGGAGAAGCCATATCACTGTACCGAATGTGGTAAGAAATTCTCTGTTAGGAGTCATCTTCAGAGGCACACAAAAACTCAGCATAGGAGCCACCTTCATAGCCAAACAAGAATTACCACTGGAGAGAAGCCTTATCACTGTTCTGAATGTAGCAAACAGTTTTCATACAATAGCAGTCTTAAAAAACATTCAAGAACTCACACTGGGGAAAAACCATATAGTTGTTCTGATTGTGACAAACAATTCTCCACCAGCAGCATACTTCGAAAACACAAAAGAATTCACACTGGAGAGAAGCCATATTTCTGTTCTGAGTGTGGCAAACAATTCTATGACAAGAGCCACCTTCAGAGCCATACAAGAATTCACACTGGAGAGAAACCATATTGCTGTTTAGAATGTGGCAAACAATACTCACACAGTAACAGTCTTCAGAATCATTCAAAACTTCACAGTGGGGAGAAACCATATAGGTGTTCTGAATGTGACAAACAATTCTCCAGCAGTAGCATTCTTCAAAAACACAAAAGAATTCACACTGAAGACAAGCCTGAAAAGAGTAAGTTGGGAGGAAAAGGAAAGAAGAATGTAGGAGTAATGAAACTATGTTAACATTATGAAGAGGATTCAAGGAAGATATTCATACTTGACTGAAAAGATTCCTTTCCCACCTCTGCATTAGAATAGGAGATGGTGGTAGAGGTCATGCAACATATCCAGATGAAAGCAATGCCTGCACATAGTGGAAGAGACGCCAGACCCCCTAAATATAACTTGAAATTAAAAAATGAGATGCAGTTCAGTGGTCAATTGAATATAAAGAGGAGACCATATATTGTTACCTTTGGCAGATCAAACAAATTTGATTTTGATGCAGGTTATAGAGTCTGTGGCAGCTGATGAGCAATGAGAGATCAGCCAGATGTACACTGCACTGAAATGCTCATTGGAATTTCCAAATAGAAGAAAAAGAACAGTGAAAAGCAGAGACGGACATCACAAGTGAATGAGAAGGAATCTTCTGGATCACACAAACAGTGCAGAGACTTACACAACTCTGGAAAAACAACAAATGTCTGTTCCATGTCTCATTTTTGTTGCACCACAATGGCGTTCCCCACACTGTTTAGAAATGCATTACCTTTACCTTACTTTTGTAGTGTGTAACATAAGGCACTATATTGCGCCCGACCCGACACAGACTGACACGGAGGCACATGTAAAAATAAAACAAAGACTTTTATTGTTTCTTCACCTGTGGGGCACTTCTTCCCCGTGAACCCCACAGGCACAACACAGTCCCAACAAGCACAAGCAAAAACGCACTCCTTTCCGGCACCACCACTCCTCCCGTCAAGCTTCGTCCTCCTCCTCCTGACTCTGTCCCTTAAGTGGTGGTTGCTGGCCCCTTTTATAGCCCACCCGGAAGTGCTCCAGGTGCTTGATCACCTGTTTCCGGTTGCACTTCCGGGTGGGGCTGAAGACTCGTCTAGCCAGGCTCAGGGACCCATGCAGTGCCCCCTGGCGGCCACCCCAGATCCCAACAGAGCTGTGGAGAACTCCATCTCCCATGGAGCCCTGCAGGAAGCTGAGGCACTACTGTCAGCCAGGGAGTCTGCCACCAAGCATCCTGGGGGAGGTATTGAGCAGCCCATGGTTGCTCCCCTGGAACATATGTCGAAGGGGCATCCCGGCTGGTCATAGGACCTGGCCGTCCACCACAAGTGCAATAGGAGATTTGAAATAACACTCTACAGTCATGAGGACATTATGTAGTCAGTCATTCTCTGCCTTTCCTAGTCATGTAATTTGATGTTCTCCAGGCAATGAGATCCAGCAAATGCAGATTCTAAGTTTGACACGAGCACTGACTAGAAATCATGTAACGTAACCCCGGCTTTAGAAGAGCTAAGAGGAGGGGATTAAAGCACAGTAGAGTGAAAGTCACATTAACAACAACCAGACATTGCAAGAGGTGGCCACTGATGTACAAGAAGCAGCAATCCAGGATCACATAACATAAAAAACAGGCACACAGAAATACACTGAAGAATTTTGTTATACAGAATCATAAACTTTTATATCTAATGTGAATAAGGCCATAACTAAAATGAAGCAAAACCATCAACATATAATAACCATAACAACACTTCACAGGATCTAAATCTGTGTGGTGGGACTGATCACTTATAAAGAAACGGCAGAAATGAAAACTAACTCTACCCAAACGTCATTGAATTAGAGAAGAAATAAAGCAGACACATAGGGAGATGGCATTAATGTATAGAAGGAGTGAAGTCACAAAGTTCTTGTTCGAGTAGAACAACCAAAATCACAATATTGTACACCAACTCACAAAGACCTAACTGGACTTTAATTTCTACTCAGCATTGTAAGAATTACACTTGTTATTGTAAAATCCTGAAACTTAAAGTCGGGGAATACCACAGCTGTTCAAACTGCTACTGCCAATATTATGTCATTATGATTTGAGCGTGCAAGGAGAAGCCAATAATATGACCAGTCAGCTGTAAGCTGCATCTGTTTGAACTTGTAGGATCTCACACCTGAATGTGAAGATTACAAATAAAGGCAAGACTGATTGCTTTTTAAATTCTGTTATGGAGTCTTTTGCATTTATTCTCTGAAAATAATGGATGTGTCTACAGTTCTTCCATATATCTAACTGCAGTATTTCATCTTCTTCTTCCTCTTCATTGTTTACTACTTCTATGTGGGGTCATTGTGCTTCATTAACCTTCTCCATACATCTCAGTCCTGCACCTCCTTCTTACCAGTCAGATGTAATTTCTTCAGATCTTCTTTTACTTTATCCATCCATCTCCACTCCCCTGTACTTCCATTCCCATCACTCTTTTTCCCACATGTTCATTGTCTCTCCTCATCACCTGTCCACACCACCTCAATCTCCTTTCCTTTACTTTCTTAGATTTTCTCCCACTTTTGTTGTACCTCTGATTGTTTCATTTCCTATTCTGTCCTTTTATGTATAACTCCACACATTCATCTCAACGTTCTCTTTTCTGACACATCTAACTTCTTCTCCTGTGCTTCCTTTACTGCTCATGTCTCATCTCCATACATCACTGCTGGTCTTAAACTCCTGACCTTTAACCTTCCCCTTAATTCTTTGTCCACACAGCACTCCTGATACCTTCCTCTAGTTGTTCCATCCCCACTGTACTCTATGGCTTATCTCACTGGCACCATCTCTTTTCTAAATGACCTCTCAAGTTCCAGGTCTTGGGGTGCTACACTTGGCACAAGGTTGAGTTTGGAACCTAAACACACTTACACACACTGGACAAGTTGGTCATCAGTCAGCCTAACCTCATCAATGTCTGAAGCCAGCAGAACTCTTCACATTTCATCATAAACTGGTAAGGTTGATTTTCTCTGGTATTTTTACTACACTGTGGTGGGCTGGCACCCTGCCTGGGGTTTGTTTCCTGCCTCGCACCCTGTGTTGGCTGGGATTGGCTCCAGCAGACCCCCGTGACCCTATAGTTAGGATATAGCGGGTTGAATAATGGATGGATGGATGGATTTTTACTACAGTTTTGCTCTAAGGAGACCTGTTGTGAAGACCATAAAATAATCACAGTGCTGGAGAATGGTGACGTGTTGCATGTTGATTGGCACACGCAAGTAAGAAATTCACTGTTCTCCATACCTGTGACAACAAGGACTCTCTCAACTGTCATGAACTGCAGGACTTGGTAAGAAACCTCACAGAGAGAAGATGAGTAAGAACAATCCACACAGGCAGTGCCAGCTGTATTTTTACCAAAACTAAATGAAGGCGGGTTTCACACCACATGTCTTATCAGACTAACTGCGTTGATTCAGTGATGGTGACAAACTAAGCTGCTAAAATAAGAACATAGCATCGCTCTCCATGGGTGTTGCAGCTGTGGGGGGGTTTGTAGAGTAATTGGGGTGAGACGTATCTGTACATGAGGGTGCGGTCTGTCTCAATTGCTTCATCAGCTTCCTGTGGTGTGCGATTTGAGATGTTGCGCCCACAGAGGCATATAAGAAAGAGTTGGCACGTGAATAGGGGGAGAAAACAGATGAAAGGTCAGAAATTGATCAGGAGGAAAAATGAAAAACAGATTGAGAAGAAAAGAAATGAGATTAAAGGATGGAGGGAGAGAAGGCAGGAGTAAGAGAGAGTGGGTGCGAGTGAACGAAACAGAGAGAGAAGGCAGACAGCCAGGAGGAAGTCCCTTAAGGGAGCGTGCAGATGACACTCAGAGACTGATGGTCACTCCAGATGAGCGACGTGGAAGCTGAAGTGACTGATGCACGTTGCTCAGTTGGAGCGACTCGCCGCAGAGAGGCAGCATGGCTGTAGGGGAAGGAGAGGCTCAGCTGAAGTGTCCTGTGGCTGGAGCCATGGACCCCAGGGATGCAAGTCTGGCAGCGGGAGTCGGAGGCTTGGTGTGATGCCATGTCAGGAGCCAGAAACGGCTACAGGGGCCCGAGCCTAGGTCCTGTGATGAAGGTGGGCTCAACAGCTGGTTAGGTGCCTCCTTTAGCTACAAGAGCGTTTCCCAACCTTGAAGTATTTGCAACCCGAGTTTTCATAACAGTTTTAATCGCACCCCCCTAACATTTTTTTGAAACCCTAATAAAATTTATTCCTGGATTTTTTGCTGCCGATACACTGCTACAAGTTTAAAATATTCCTATGAATAGCGAAATTACACCACATATGGCAACATCTGCGCCCCTTTTTTTGTTACTTCGCGCGCCCCATAGTTTGAGAACTGCTGAGCTAAGGAGATGTCGGCTTTTAAAGGAGTGCCACCCGGGCTCATGGATTTCAGGGACAGCTTCTCACTGTGTTTTAACCTCGCTTTTAAAGGATTACTTATTGGAATGATTTTAACCTTCACTTGGACACAGTTCATTTTATTTGATTATTTAATTTATTGAACATTTTGGAAACTTTGTATTGTTGGTTTGTTTTTAATAAAAGAATTTGGCATCATTATGCACCTACCCTTCGCTATATGTGTGTTTTGTCCTCAAGTGGCTCCTAAACAGACGTGACAGCGTGGAGCCGACCCGAACCAGCACAAGAGTTTGTTCTTGCCTTGCACCCTGCGCTAGCTGGGATGGACTCCAGCACCCCCCGTGACTCTTCTCTCGACTAAGTGGGTTTGAAAATGACATGCCATGACCTCACATTGAGTCCAAACAACCAACACAGTGTTCATCACATCATTACATTTATGGAGCTACAAACAGAAAACATTGAGAGAAGATTCAGAACAAATCATTCAGAAGCCACAAAGATTGAAATAACATTGGGTGGGGAGGCCAAGTTAGAAGTGGCTGCACCAGTAGACAACACTGAATCTCAAGAAATACTGTGACCAAAGTTGGAAAAAGGACTCTTCAAAGTGGAGATAAAATAGAGCTGGGATCAGTAGGTGAAACATGGTGAGGGGTGGGAATGAGAGAATGTGGGAATATATCTAAATAAATATTTAATGGATATTTTTATATACACACTGGATAATTAGAATACAATATGCACAGAAATTAGAATATATCATTAAGCAGACGGCACGGTGGCACAGTGGGTAGCGCTGCTGTCTCGCAGTTAGGAGACCTGGGTTCACTTCCCGGGTCCTCCCTGGATGGAGTTTGCATGTTCTCCCTGTGTCTGCATGGGTTTCCTCCCACAGTCCAAAGACATGCAGGTTGGGTGCATTGGCGATTCTAAATTGTCCCTTGTGTGTGTGTGGGTGTCTGTGCCCTGCGGTGGTTTGGCGCCCTGCCCAGGGTTTGTTCCTGCCTTGTGCTCTGTGCTGGCTGGGCCCCTGTAACCCTGTGTTAGGATATAGCAGGTTGGAAAATGGATGGATGGATATCATTAAGCACTTGTTTTACTTTGTGATTCTGTATCTTCTAAGACGTTATTATTTCTAAAGCAAATCATAATTTCACCAATATGGCTTTAAGCACTCTTATGCACTGAGTCCATCCATCCATCCATTTTCCAACCCGCTGAATCCGAACACAGGGTCACGGGGGTCTGCTGGAGCCAATCCCAGCCAACACAGGGCACAAGGCAGGAAACAATCCTGGGCAGGGTGCCAACCCACCGCAGGACACACACAAACACACCCACACACCAAGCACACACTAGGGCCAATTTAGAATCGCCAATCCACCTAACCTGCATGTCTTTGGACTGTGGGAGGAAACCGGAGCGCCCGGAGGAAACCCACGCAGACACGGGAAGAACATGCAAACTCCACGCAGGGAGGACCCGGGAAGCGAACCCGGGTCCCCAGGTCTTCCAACTGCGAGGCAGCAGCGCTACCCACTGCGCCACCGTGCCGCCCCTATGCACTGAGTCTTACTGTGATATCCCGTGTCGTGGGAAAATGGCACCAACCTACACTCTGGACACGGTGAGTACGGGTCTGAACACCATCAGACTAACACCAGCACTTTAGAAAAACACACGTTTATTTACACAAATAAAGTCCACACAACACACAGTGCTCCCACACCAATCACCCTTAACACGGGCCTTCTTCTCAAATGTCCGTGGGTCGCCTTTCCTCTCCTCACGGGAGCTTCGCCCTGCTCCCATTCCCGATTCTAGCTCCCTGATTGGAGTGAAGCGGCCCCTTTTATTTTCACCCGGATGTGCCCCAAGTGCCTGATGACACTCTTCCGGCAGCATTTCCTGGTGTGGCAGAAGTGCTGCCCTTACACTCCGGGCGTTTCTAGAAGGTCCTTCCTCCACCTTCCCAGGTGTGGCGGAAGTGTCGATCTCCCAGGCTCCATGATGCTTGGGGTGGCCACGGGCCCCAGTGGGTTTGAGCCTCCTTGCTCCGTCCCTATATATGTGGCCCGGGGAACGTATAGACCACCTCCCGGTCCTTCCAGGCGTCCCGGCTGGGTCTGAACCCCCAGCCTCCTGTGACAACACCTTAAAAAAGATCATGAGCCAAACGGGATCAGAGGAGAGACCAAAACTGAAGGGTGAAAGGTGCAAGTTTATTACACGAGTGCTGTATAAACAAAAACAAGCATTGTCGGGCGGGATTTCATTCACAGTCCTTCAGCCGTAGACAGTCTAACACAAAATAAATACTAAAAAAAGAAAAATAAAGTAGGGTGTATTTACGGTCGGAGACTCCAGCAAAAAGTAAACAATAAAGAACAAAACTAAAGTAGAGTGTGCTTACAGTAGCTAGTGCATTGCAACAGTTCTCAATACAAAATCTACACACACAAACACACGTAAAGTCAGTCTTCCTTCTTTGCTACGGGCCAGGGAAACTCTTCAAAAGCGAAGTGAGTAGGGGGCAAACACCCCCCTTGTATGTACAAAAAAAAAATGTACAAAGCCGTCAAGAAAAAACTGCTCCCTCTATATCTCAGTAGTGCTTATCTATACCTCGCCTTCAAGTCCACTAACGAGTGGACCCCTGTTGGTCGGCAACTCTCTAAATATACCAGCAATATTCTCCCCGTCTACTCCACTCACCTATCAAGGTGGTAGACGCTAGCGCGTTCACGCCGCGCGACGAGCTCCGGGTAACATTCTATTTAAAACTGAACATTTGCTAGCTGGTCGCGCGCGCAAGCCACAAAGATGGCTGAACTCGGGCACGCCGATCGCCTCAACTCCGATAAGTAAACCTGTTTACATAAAATACGCGATCCCCATCCTTTAATAAGCACTTCTCTTCCGAATGCCGGCTTTTCCTTTACCAGGCGCGCTACTCCTCAAACCGCCCGAGAAAGGCAGGCTGCCAGAACACCGGCGCGTGAAGCTGAACCTCTGCAAGGGTGCAGCCCCCACCCGTGCTCAGACACGTTGTACCCCAGAGCGCGCACGCGCTAAAACGGCCACGCATTCCAATCCAAAACGGTAAGCGCCATTCTTTTAAGCAGGCTCAGTTTTACATTTAAAAACAGACATGTTCTAGTTTAGAGCTACTTAATGTTCACGGTCGTGCATTAACGCACTAGTATGTAATCACTCCACCAGTACAAAATGACACCATGAGAGGCGATGCCAAAGACGAGGAGGAGGATTAGAAACGAGGACCCAAAAAAGCAGACCGGACAAAGACGGCAAAATAACAAACAAGTGTCGGCTACTAGCATAATGAATAATTAGAACATGAATAGGCAAAACCTAACAAAGTGGGCATGACTGATAGGCGATCACACAAAGGTGGCAAAATGCCATTAGCTGTTGTCCATTAGCATAGCAGGTATGTCTTATCTATGTTAAGCTATATATAAAAATGTCTTTGTGTTCAGGAATAGCAGCTTTCTCCACAGACAACCTTTGGATATTATTAGTTTGGGATTTTATTATTCGACAAGAACAACCAAAAAAAAAGCGTATGTGTACAAGTCAGACAGGACCTGCAACAAAACCGAATTATCAATCAAAAACCAGAAAACTGAACTCCAATACTTATATGCCACTACAAGGGGGCAGCTGAAAATTTAATTATTAGTGACAAGAAGAAAACAATGCTAGTGTGAAAGCCGGAGAGTTGGCCCCATTTCTGTCTAAGTTAACAACAGTAAACAGAAACTCAAAGTTAAGAGAACTAGTAAATGCTGTGTGACATTACAGGACATTTCCACGATTTTCAGTTGCAGAATTTATTGACATAATCTTAGTGAGTCATTCCACACTCTCGAGACCACCACTCATGTTGTGTGACATATCCAGCGACTCAGTCCAACCTGTCTGGGACTCGACCCGACAACATCAGACGGGTTTGATTTTGTCTTAAGTCACAATGGTGGGCACTGGGCATGTGAGAGCGGCCGACCAATAAGTGCTCACTTGAAAGTACAGTGCATATAATGCAGTAATGAAAAATAAAAAATACAGCTGATATGGACCTGACAGACAAAAGAGACATGTATTCTGTCTTACGTTGCATGTTTGACACAAAATGAAAAAACAAAAAAAGAAAGAAGGGCTGAGATTGTGGCAGAACTCCGTGTACCTGTAAAGCATTCACATGGGTGATACATTGGAGATTTGCTGGAAAGTCGTTACACAGTCACCTAATTTGACATACCCGTGATTTCTGAACAATGACAGTGTCACAGACATATGTAGTAATAAAATGCATTACATATGTCATTCCAATAGAGGGCACATCAGATATGCTAAAACTGCTTTTACGAATCCCATACTACATTGTATATAACAGCGACATATGGATTGCATTTGTCATTTCGATAGATAGATAGATAGATAGATAGATAGATAGATAGATAGATAGATAGATAGATAGATAGATAGATAGATAGATAGATACTTTATTAATCCCAAGGGGAAATTCACATCAACAGATGGCACGTAGCAAACATTTGTAGCAATAAAATGCATTACTACAAATTATTGTGATGTGCCATTTGTTGGAATGACAGAGACATAGCAAACAAAAAGACACCCAGGCACTTATCTTATTATTAAGGTGAATAGCCAATGTGATGCTGTGAACAGCAGGTGGAGCCAATGAGTAGACTGCAGCTAGGAGTGATACAGATGTGCAACTTTTTAAAATGTTTGTTCCAGGCTTGCTGATAAACCGATTTGTTGCGAGTTAAACACCTTCCTTGCAGTGAATATCTTCCTCATGCTTTTAGAACGAATAAAGAGTAATACATTTGGGGGGAAAAAAATACAAATATCGTGCTCAGGAAAACCCTTAGATACTTGCTAGTCCTGATACATGAGATTAACTGAGAGCACCATAAATGATGCCCATTGTCTTATGGGTAACACTGCTAATATATGTATGTGTGTGTGTGTGTGTGCTAACTATGTTCTGACTCTTTTGTCAGCTTTCTTTCAGCTCAACTAAAAAGCTACAGACCTCCACAGCTCCATGATTCAGTAGCTCTACTGGACAGCCAATTGGATTGCAAGTTTTTGTCACATGGTTTACTTCACTTGCGTAAGATAACCCTCCTCCAACCCTAATCATAACCATAGTGTAACCAGGCGTTATGACTGACGTATAATTAAACAGTGACAACCTCCTCAACAGAGTGGAGCTCTGGAGTTCGTTTTTGGTAAGTTCCAAGTCATGGAGTAAACTAGGTGATTTGCCTCATGCTTGGCTGGTTAGCATCGAGTACTCCCATTGGCTCCAAGAATAAAGTCCCGCCCTTACCTTGCTGCTTTTGCTCTCAGTTAATTTTGGCAGTAATGGTGCACAAGAACACAAAACACATGAGCAGCACATCACTCACACTCAGAATGTAACTCGCATTTACAAAATGTGCTCAAAACATACAGTATCTCACAAAAGTGAGTACAATTTTTTCACTTAGGGGTGTACTCACTTTTGTTGCTGGTGGTTTAGACATTAATGGCTGTGTGTTGAGTTATTTTGAGGGGACAGCAAATTTACACTGTTATACAAGCTGTACACGGACTACTTTACATTGTATCAAAGTGTCATATCTTCAGTGTTGTCCCATGAAAAGACAGAATAAAATATGGACAAAAATGTGAGGGGTGTATTGCATTTTGCTGGTTGTCTCCCTTTGTTATTTCAAAATGTGTTGTATAGGTAAGGTGGGGGGGGGTTTGTGAACCACGTGAATCAGAATCATGTTTATTCACCAGTACTTAATGCACAGAAATTTGACTTCTCTTTTCTGTCAGCCATTTCATTACCTTTAGTAATTAAACCAATAATGGTGGTCTCATCAGTGAACTTATTCATTTTTACTGAAGGATCAGTGGACCTACACTCATTGGTGTACAGGAAATAAAGCATCAAGTACACGGCCTTGAGGGCCACCTGTGGTAATATGGAGACAGTTTGAGAGGTGGGAACCCACACAAATGTAGTCTGTCAGAAAACTGCAAGTCCATTTACAGATAGAAGGATTCAGTTCAGCCTGTACAAGTTCAGTTAACAACAGTTCAGGGACAATAATAATAATACATTTTACTTATGTAGCGTCTTTCCCATGCTCAAGGTGCTTCACAGCAGGATATATGTAACATTGGATACATATGTTTTTCTGAATAGAACAATGAAACAGATAACAAAGCATTAAATAGAATAAAGGACAATACACCAGAGTAAAATACTAAATTCAATACTAAAAGAAAAACCTAACAAATAACCTAATTTGTGATATAACAGACACACAAATTATCCTGAGCACCTGGACAGAGAGGTAAAGGGCAGAATGTTAAGTTAAGTTAAAAGCCTTCCTAAACAGGTGAGGTGTAATTTGTTTTTAAAAAGAATGAATGGAGTCGGCTGATCTCATTAATTTCGGGATGTCATTCCAAAGTCTGTGTGCTATGGAGCTGAAGGCCCCGCTGTCACCCATAGAGTGCTGGTTAGAGTGGGGCAGAGCAAGATTGGCAGAATCAGAGGACCTTAGTAGGCAAACAGGAGCCTAGTGATGTAGAAGATCACTGCTGTAGTCCTGTGTGAGGCCATTTAAAGCTTTGTAGGTTACTAATAGAATTTTATATTCAATCCTGTAAGACACAGGGAGCCAGTGGAGGTGAAGCAGGATGGCTGTGATGTGTTTGCTGCTGCTGGTTTGTGTAAGGACTCTTGCAGCAGAGTTTTAAATCAGCTGGAGCTGTGATATAAGATTAGAAGGGGCACCTGCCAGTAGGGAATTACAATAATCGATGCGGGATGTGATAAAAGCACGGACAAGTTTCTCAGCATTAGAGAAGGAGAGGAAGGAGCAAACACGGGATATGTTATGGAGGTGAAAGTAAGAAAGTTTTGTTAATGTGATTTATGTGGGCGGAATAAGAAAGGGAGGAATCAAAGATGACACCAAGATTCTCATTTTATTAAGTTGCACTTTAGTCCCAATTTGCAGTTCAGTTTTGTTGCAATTTAATTTTAAAGAGTTCTGCTCCATCCAGGTTTTAATTTCACTAAGGCAGGTTGTGAGCGGAGAAAAAATGGGATTAAAAGCTAAATTGAAGTCTACGTGAAGGCCCCTGTTGATGGCATCATCCACAGATCTATTTGCTCGATATGCAAACTGAAGACGGGCAAGATCAGTAGCAGTACTGGACTTCAGATGGGTTAGAATAAGAGAGACAGAGGTTAGGAGCACACGCTGATACAGCGCATTGCCGCATCCACCACATGACAAACCAACTCAGGATCCCAGGTTAGGACCCGAGTGCAGCGGGTGACACCTCAGCACCACACCAGTTCAGATGGAATTGAACAGTGGGAGGTTTTTATGGTGGCTGGAGGGCCAATTCTGCCACCAACCCCCAGGTTTTTCCCTGCAGTCTGCAAGGCCTACTGAACATGCAGTGCTTGATGCAGATTAACGTCATACCCAGCATGGAACAATTGCAGGCTAATGGCCTTGCTCAAGGGCCCAGGAGTCACTTTTGGCATTTACGGGATTCAAACTGGCAACCTTCTGATTGCCAGTACAAATTTCTAGCCTCAGAGCCACCCACTCCACCCGGTTAGAATAAGCTGTTAAAATATTTTCATTGTAGTGAGAATTTTTTTTATTTTTCTATAATTTGCTTGAACATTCCAGTTGATTTTGTGACTTCTCTCATTGCACTAAGTATCATTGTTCACTTGCAGGAGCAATATATTTGCGTGAATCTGAGACAGAGCTGCGGGCCAAGGGGGGGGGGGGGGGGGGGGGGGGGCACACTGGGGACTGGGTTTGGAGTCGGGTCAGACCTCATTCACTAGCCAGACTTTGGGTGTGTTCCTTACCTCTGTTTAGCTAGCGAACAAGAGAACTACTTAACGGATTTAAATCGGGTTTTTTTCTGTAATTTGCTTGAACACTCCGGTTGATTTTGCGACTTCTCTCATCGCTCTAAGTATCATAGTTCGCTTGCGGTATCGATTTATTTGCGCAAATCCGGTTGAGGGGAGGGGGAAGTGGGTGAGGCCCTGATGATTGGCAGAGATATCACAGCCACGTGCTCTTCTCCCCACGTGAGGGACGCTCTTCCATCAGAGCTGAACACGATCAGATACAGTGGCGCGTACCTTCCTTCCACTTTGCCAGAATTACATTTTTTTATTGACTTTTAAAGTTTGTCCTGTTTCACTGCTATGTGGGCAGAGCCATGGGGGGGACAGCTAGTACTATATGACACATGATAAAATACAACATTGGACAGGACCTGTTGTTGTCAGTGATTCTTCTAATTCCCACTTTAAAGTTATACAATAATATCTGACAAAGTCAAATTAAAAAATTCTTTTCATCCTGAATTATCAGACTCGAGCTATGTGTTCAAGTACATGGACCCGAATAAGTACATCCATGTAAATCCAAACATCTGCCTGTCATACGCGTGGATATCTTTAACCACAAGAGTCACTGAACAAACAGCTCATCCTGTGATAACCCTTATTGGCCTTGTTTCTTCTCATTGTTATGATTATTGTTTTAGATGCTCCACCATATGGTAGAAAAAGTGAACAAATGATTTTTATTTAGCTAACGCTTTTGCCTGAAGTGTCCCTATGAATCAAGATCCAGGAGGTACATAGGAGTGTTTAGAAAAACTGACAGTTACCATCAGAACTAAAAGTCTGGTAAAGATCGACACACTGTGTGTTGCAAACCCATGGAGGATAGGCCTCTCACGCCTTCTGTACTAAACTTCTTCCATACTTTCCTAGTAGAATTATAGTACTAAGATGGTGTACCATGTTTGCCATTATGAATGTAGTGAGAAGTCAAGAAAAATGACACCTTTGATTGGCTAACTAAAAAGATGACAATATGCAAGGCTTTCGAGGCAACTCAGGCCCTTTTGCCTGAAGAAATGAAACCAGATAAAGAAGCATTAAAACACAACTTTCTTAAACAAGAACTTTTTCTTTTCTTTAAAAGCAATTTTTTGTCTAGTTTTGTGTTAATTTTTTTGCTTTGAACTTTTACTAAATCTTTAAAAATGAAGATATTAGGTATGTGGAATGATTTGAACATGCGTCACACTTTGCCTGACTCATCCTTTGCTGCAGAACTTTGATCATTTTGGATAAACACAGCTACAATGTGAGGTTTTAAAATTTATATTTCAACAAATTAAGTCTCTCTAACCTTTCAGTGCTTCAGAGCGTGCATTTAATACATCAGGGCTTAACTGCAGGCCAGCAAAAGCACACCTCACAGAAGAGCACGTTGACATGCTAGTCTGCCTTGCAAAAAATTTGGAAGTTAAAAAGTTACCTCACTAATAGTATTTGTTTTCACCAATGTAGAAAGAAAAGGTTGACCAGATTTAAAATTCTTTACAGAACTTTACTGTTAACTTTTACAAAATGACTTGTAGTTTTTGCATTTAATAACTAAATTTTGTATTATTTGTTTTCATCAATGTAAAGATTTTACTGCATGCAGGTTTGCAATTTATTTAAATAAATGTTTTACTGAGTTACATTCTGTACTGTATTGGGTATTGAAAATGTTATTCAGTAGCAGTATTTTTCTTAGTATTGTATTGAAATTTGAAATTTTGATATTGTGACAACCCTAAATGGCAAGTCACAATCTTGGGCCTTCAGATATATCTATCTATATATATCTATATATCTTAATACATAATTTGCCAGTCTCCTCACTCACTCACTCACGTCCGTCCGAAGCCGAATGTGCAGTCGCCTTCTGCGCAGCTGCCCGAAAAACCTTACGAGACCGACATCGTGGCAGGCGGCGGATTTACGGCCACGAAAATTCAAAGAGAAAGGCAACTTCGATTAAAGCTTTAGAGGCCTGAAAGGCGATTTCGACTACAGCTCGAGGCCTAATTACGCATTCATTCAATACACCTATATCAGGTTTGTGGTGCTTATACTTATTATATATTATACTATTCCACCCATGCCCGTTTCATCTTACATTGTCGAAACGGGCTTTTTGTCTAGTGTATATATATATATATATATATAATATATATGGCTGAAATAGTTTACTGTCAAATAATGCAAAGAGTACGCGACACGTGTTTCGCCCTAATTTTGGGCTCATCAGGTGTACACACTCTAATGCACTCCCTCTCGGGAATCGAACCTTGGATGTCAGCGCCAGAGGCGATGCCCCTAACGTTGCGCCACGGCGTGTGGTTCATTTATTTGACAGCATGTAGATCGGGGTAATTACATTCACGGCATTCGTAGTCTGTGTCACAATCTGATTATTTGGGTGGTTACCTACCAGGTAACGCTTGTGGTTGGCCAGCAAGTCTGCTAACATCCGCCACGGTGCCCTCAGTTGTGAGAAGCAGATCATAGAATGGTTGAAATAGTTTACTGTCAAATAATGCAAAGAGTACGCGACACGTGTTTCGCCCTAATTCTGGGCTCATCAGGCGTACACACTCTAATGCACTCCCTCTCGGGAATCGAATCTCGGACGTCAGCGGCAGAGGCGATGCCCCTAACAATAATCAGATTGTGACACAGACTACGAATGCTGTGAATGTAATTACCCCGATCTACATGCTGTCAAATAAACGAACCACACGCCGTGGCGCAACGTTAGGGGCATCGCCTCTGACGCTGACATCCGAGGTTCGATTCCCGAGAGGGAGTGCATTAGAGTGTGTACACCTGATGAGCCCAGAATGAGGGCGAAACACGTGTCGCGTACTCTTTGCATTATTTGACAGTAAACTATTTCAACCATTCTATAATCTGCTTCTCACAACTGAGGGCACCGTGGCAGATGTTAGCAGACTTGCTGGCCAACCACAAGCGTTACCTGGTAGGCAACCACTCAAATAATCAGATTGTGACACAGACTACGAATGCCGTGAATATATATATATATATATAACTATCTATCTATATATATATATATGTAACTATCTATATATATATATATATATATATAAAATCCTAAGCCTAAAAGTGCAACGATTCTATGCAACGATTTTATGTGACATTTTTATGTGATGTTTTTGTCACACTTTAAATCAGGCTTATTTTAAAACCTACATATATATGTTTGGTATCATTCTTCTCAGAATTTATCGAACTTTAATGTGATGTTGTTAGACTTTCAGATTCTTATTCTGTTGTTAAATTATAAACTAAAAAAATATCCAAAACTCACAATTGACAAGATGATAGTTTGTACCAAGAGATTTAACCAGGCCCAGTGCCAGAAATAACAGACAATGAGTAGGACAGCTGCTGTACAGGCTTTTAAATGTTCAAAGTGCCGTGCAAGATGCAGATTATGTGGAACCGCAGCAGCAGCTGATCGAGCAAAGAGGAGGTAAAACAAAAAAAAACTGTTTCCCATTGTATCACCGTTTAAGTGAAATAAAAAAGTTCATTTTCGCAGTTGGAAAGCACAGTGCTATGTTTGAACAATTATATATTTCCTTCCTATAGATGCCATCCTTTCAAGGCACTTCAGAAGTATTTCAAATAAATAAATGAAGAATAGCAGGTGAAGTGTTTAAAATTATGTAAAGGATTAGGACTGTGGGGCGGCACGGTGGCGCAGTGGGTAGCGCTGCTGCCTCGCAGTTGGGACACCTGGGGACCTGGGTTCCCTTCCCGGGTCCTCCCTGCGTGGAGTTTGCATGTTCTCCCCGTGTCTGCGTGGGTTTCCTCCGGGTGCTCCGGTTTCCTCCCACAGTCCAAAGACATGCAGGTTAGGTGGATTGGTGATTCTAAAATGGCCCTAGTGTGTGCTTGGTGTGTGGGTGTGTTTGTGTGTGTCCTGCGGTTGGTTGGCACCCTGCCCAGGATTGGTTCCCTGCCTTGTGCCCTGTGTTGGCTGGGTTTGGCTCCAGCAGACCCCCGTGACCCTGTGTTCGGATTCAGCGGGTTGGATAATGGATGGATGGATGGATTAGGACTGTAGATCCATTATTACTGGGGGCACAAATGAAAACTTGTAAAGAGTAAATTTTACACAAACATATGAAAGTTTTTCTTCACTTAAAGAAACAGAAACACCTGGGATAAATTACCATGTAGTGTGGTAGACAGCAGGGCTTTAAGGACCTTCAAATTTCAATGTGATGTTATGTTGGAAAAATTAGGCACATAGGTCGGAGGAGCAACCGCATCTCCTTGGGGTGTATTCAGCACCCCTCTTCACAATGTGAGTGGCAGAGACACAAAGTGGCTGGCGAGTAGCACAGGCCGGGGGGTTGGTAAGCGAAGCGAGCTGGGGGGAACCCCCTAGTAAAAGCATAAGGCATTGGACAGATGAGCCCCTCTTTTCGTTTGGGAGGTCCAAAACACCCCCATTACTCCTTGCAGCTGCATTATATTAATTGTATTTCATGGTGAGCACTTGTGGGTCATCAGCTGTCACATACACTCAAGCACGCCCTACAATTTAAGACATTAAATGTGAGTTACAGACTGATTGGACTGAGTCACTGGGGGTGCCAGGCTATCCAACTGGGTGGCAATTATGGGTGCCATGCCTTGCTAAAATTATGTAAATGAAGTCTGCAGTTAAAAATTGCTAGAAAGAAATCATGGAACAGGCCTTTAGCAGAGGGTTCATTTATATAATTTAAAACAGTATTAATAAAGTCATGAGAAATCCAAAAAAAGTTTTGGACCATTCATTAGGGAAAGTTTGAATTTTTTTGCTAATCATCTAGGAATGATTAATTACAATGGAGATGAGTTAGAGTACAGGAAAGTCATGGAGGACTTTGACTTCTGGAGCAAGGACAACAAAACTTCAACTCAACATCAGCAAGACAAAAGAGCTGGAGGTGGGCTTCTGATGTGCCAAGGAGCCTCTGAGGCCAGTCATCATTCAAGGGGGAAGATATGGAAGTGCTGTAGAGTACAGTGCATCCGGAAAGTATTCACAGCGCATCAATTTTTCCACATTTTGTTTTTGTTACAGCCTTATTCCAAAATGGATTAAATTCATTTTTTTCTCAGAATTCTACACACAACACCCCATAATGACAATGTGAAAAAAGTTTACTTGAGATTTTTGCAAATTTATTAAAAATAAAAAAACTGAGAAATCCCATGTCCATAAGTATTCACAGCCTTTGCTCAATACTTTGTCTACTTTGTCGATGCACCTTTGGCAGCAATTACAGCCTCAAGTCTTGTTGAATATGATGCCACAAGCTTGGCACACCTATCCTTGGCCAGTTTCGCCCTTTCCTCTTTGCAGCATCTCTCAAGCTCCATCAGGTTGGATGGGAAGCGTCGGTGCACAGCCATTTTAAGATCTCTCCAGAGATGTTCAATCGGATTCAAGTCTGGGCTCTGGCTGGGCCACTCAAGGACATTCACAGAGTTGTCCTGAAGCCACTCCTTTGATATCTTGGCTGTGTGCTTAGGGTTGTTGTCCTGCTGAAAGATGAACCGTCGCCCCAGTCTATGGTCAAGAGCGCTCTGGAGCAGGTTTTCATCCAGGATGTCTCTGTACATTGCTGCAGTCATCTTTCCCTTTATCCTGACTAGTCTCCCAGTTCCTGCTGTTGAAAAACATCCCTACAGCTGATGCTGCCACCACCACGCTTCACTGTATTGGCCTGGTGATGAACGGTGCCTGGTTTCCTCCAAACGTGACGCCTGGCATTCATACCAAAGAGTTCAATCTTTTTCTCATCAGACCGAGAATTTTCTTTCTCATGGTCTGAGAGTCCTTCAGGTGTCTTTTGGCAAACTCCAGGCGGGCTGCCATGTGCCTTTTACTAAGGAGTGGCTTCCATCTGGCCACTCTACCATACAGGCCTGATTGGTGGATTGCTGCAGAGATGGTTGTCCTTCTGCAGAGCCGGCTCTAGACAATTTCGGGCCTGAAGCAAACTGATACCAAGGACCCAGTAAGAGGCCCAACCCCTGCAATTAGGGGGTCCGGGGCAGAGCTCCGGCCGCCAAGTGATTTCCTGCATTCTGAGCTGCAGAAATGTGTTTTCCCAGCATCTACAACCATCATTTTTTTGACGATTTCCGTTTGACACTGACAACCGTAACCGTAACACACTGACAGGAGCCAAATTTGCAGGCTGTCCACACAGACTGTCGTACAAGGCTCTGAGTGAAGGGTATGAGTGATAGGGGTCGGAGAGGGCCCGCATAAATGTCTTTAGTGACGATACATTAACAGATAAAGCTACATTTTAGCCAGCTTTTGTTGTTTCCACCAGGCAGCACGTGGAGGTAAAAAGCTAGGCCAAGCACTTTTTTTTTTGCTTTTTATATTTTTTATATATTTTTTTGATTTTATGAAGATGAGATCCACATTATTTTGTTTTTACATTTTTATTCGGTTTTAAAGCTTGTTTTCATACTTTCGAGATATTCAGATTTCCATATAAAATAACGTATCGCCGTGGAGGCGGCAACAGGTGCGCAGGCCTGAGTGAAGCGTAATGAAGATTGGAGTGCCGAGTGGAGATGTTCACGTGGAGTAATTAGGTGATGGAATATGTTGCCTGTGAATTATATATATAAAAAAATTAGTAATAGAGGTTGGAGTGAAGGAGTCTGTTGCTCCATTGGGCCCTCCACAGCAGCGTCGCACATCACAGGAGAAAAAAAAAAAACCTTGGATGCAGTGGGCCCCCTCCAGCTGTGGGCCCAAAGCGGTCGCTTAGCCCTAAGGCCGGCTCTGCCTTCTGGAAGGTTCTCCTCTCTCCACAGAGGACCTCTTGAGCTCTGACAGTGTGACCATCAGGTTCTTGGTCACCTCCCTGACTAAGGCCCTTCTCTCCGATCACTCAGTTTAGATGGCCGGCCAACTCTAGGAAGAGTCCTGGTGGTTTCGAACTTCTTCCACTTATGGATGATGGAGGCCATTGTGCTCATTGGGACCTTCAAAACAGCAGAGATTTTTCTGTAACCTTCCCCAGATTTGTGCCTCAAGACAATCCTGTCTCTGGTCTACAGACAATTCCTTTGACTTCATGCTTGGTTTGTGCTCTGACGTGAACTGTCAACTGTGGGACCTTATATAGACCGGTGTGTGCCTTTCCAAATCATGTCCAGTCAACTGACTTTACCACAGGTGGACTCCAATGAAGCTGCAGAAACATCTCAAGGATGATCAGGGGAAACAGGATGCACCTGAGCTCAATTTTGAACTTCATGGCAAAGGCTGTGAATACTTATGTACATGTGCTTTCTCAATTTTTTTATTTTTAATAAATTTGCAAAAACCTCAAGTAAACTTTTTTCACGTTGTCATTATGGGGTGTTGTGTGTAGAATTCTGAGGAAAAAAATGAATTTAATCCATTTTGGAATAAGGCTGTAACATAACAAAATGTGGAAAAAGTGATGCGCTGTGAATACTTTCCAGATGCACTGTACCTGGGGGTTCACATAAACAACAAACTGGACTGGTCTGACAATACACTGCTGCTGGAGAAGAAGGGCCGGAACAGACTGCACTTGCTAAGGAGACTCAGGGCTTTTGATGTGTGCAGCAAGCTGCCGGAAATGTTCTGTCAGTCCACGGTAGCCAGTGTGGTGTTCTATGCTGTGGTCTCCTGGGGAAGCACATGAGCACAAAACAAACACAATGTCTGAACAAACTTATCAGGAAAGTCTGCTCAATCACAGGGAGAACCCTGGACACACTAGAAGCTGTTATAGAAAACAGGATAGTGACAAAATTGGATGCCATCGTGAAAACTCCCCTCTAGGCGAAACTCTCATGAAGAACTTTTAACCACAGGTTCATTCCACCACAGGTTGCTAAGAAGTGGCTCTGGGGATCTTTTTTACCCACAATTCAATGCTTCTACCTGGGGTACTTGTTAACAGTGACAACAACAGCATTTATTTCTATAGCACATTTTCATAAAAATGATGAAACTCAAAGTGCTTTACGAGATGAAGAAAGAAAAATATATATATATAAAAATAAAAGTAAGCATTACGAATTAACATAGAATAAAAGTAAGGTCCGATGGCCAGGGAGGACAGAAAAAACAAACAAAAAAAATCTGCAGGGGTTCCAGGCCATGAGACCACCCAGCTCCCTCTAGGCGTTCTACCTAACATAAATGATCTCAATCAGTCCTCATGGTTTACAGGCTTCATGTGGAAGATAGATAGATAGATAGATAGATAGATAGATAGATAGATAGATAGATAGATAGATAGATAGATAGATAGATAGATAGATAGATAGATAGATAGATAGATAGATAGATAGATAGATAGATAGATAGATAGATAGATAGATAGATAGATAGATTAGACGATGATGATGGCCATGTGGACTTCTGGCCATCAATTCATCAATGTAAGGGCATCACGGTGCTTTGATCAGGTGGTGGTGGCGCAGATCAACACCACAGAAAACCGGATAAAGAACAGCAGAGAAAGTAGGGGTTACAACAGATTGTGTAGCCACAATGAATGATAATGATAATTAAATGCTGTCCTGGTAATCAGATTAACATGTGATTTAAAATTTATGTCAGAGTCAATAGTAACCCCTAAATTCTTTACCTCTATCTTGACTTTTAAAACTAATGGGTCAAGTTTATTTCTAATACCCTCATTATATCCATTTTTGCCAATCACTAAGATTTCTGTTTCCCCTTTATTTTGTTTGAGAAAATTACTTCTCATCCACTCAGAAACACAAGTGAGACATTGGGGGTCAGTGAATCAAGAGAGTCGGGGTCATCAGGCGCTATTGATAAATACAGTTGTGTGTTGTCAGCATAGCTGTGGTAGCTCACGTTATGCTTTCAGATAATCTGACCTGACGGAAGCATGTAAATTGAAAAGAGCATTGGACCCAGGATAGAGCCTTGTGGAACACCATATAGAATATCATGGGTCTTTGAAGTATGATTACCACAACTAACAAAGAATTTTCTCCCTGCCAGGCAAGATTCAAACCAATTTAAGACACTGCCAGAGGGGCCCACCCACTGACTAAGGTGATTTCTAAGAATATTGTGATCAATGGTATCAAATGCGGCACTCAGATCTAAGAGGATGAGAACAGATAAACGGCCTCTGTCTGCATTTACCCGCAAGTCATTTACTACTTTAACAAGTGCAGTTTCTGAAACCCGACTGAAACTCAAGAATAGCAGGTTTATTTAGGTGATCATTAAGCTGCATAATAACTGCCTTCTCTAGGATTTTACTTAAGAAAGTCAGGTTAGAAATGGGTCTAAAATTTTAAAAAACAGAGGAGTCGAGATTATTTTCTTGAGTAGGGGTTTAACTACAGCAGTCTTAAGATAGTCTGGGAAGAACCCCGTATCTAATGAAGAGTTTACTATGTCAAGAATATTATCAATTAGTACGCCTGATACTTCTTTGGAAAAACTTGTTGGTATTGGGTCAAGGACACAGTTGGAGGGTCTCAGTTGAGAAATTATTTTACTTAAGTCAGGTAAATCTATCTTGGTGAAAGAATTTAATTTGTTTAAAATTGAATACTTGGGGTTTAATGGGATCAGTACTGGGTGGGAGTACTATATTATTTCTAATATCATTAATTTTGTGATTAAAAAATATAGCAAAAGCCTCACAAGTTTCACTGGAAGTTCTTCGGAGGCATTCCATTGAGTGACCTGGATTTAGCAGATGATCAATTGTAGAGAATAAGACTCTTGGATTACCAGCATTATTATTTATAATTTTAGAGAAGTAGCACCACCTCTCAGGACAGACTATGTTGTTGTATTCTGTTATTTTAACCTTCAATATCTCATAGTGGATAATCAGTTTAGTTTTTCTCCATTTATGCTCCGGCATGTTTTCTTTAAATCAGACACTCTTTGGGTCTTCCATCGTGTAACAGTACTAGAGGATTTTTAACTGTCTTTTCAGGAACGACTACGTCAGCAGCAGCTCTCACTTTAATATTAAAATTTTCCACCTTACTATTTACATTATTCTCACTATTGTATTAAGCACTACAAACAGACTGGTTGCTTAGAATGTTTGTAACCTCTGACGCTGCAGATGAATCAAAGAAGCGTTTCCTAACAATATGCTTCTCGTGAATTTTATCTATCATTATTTCTATATTAAATGGTAAGAGAAAATGGTCTTATAAACACATATCCATGATCTGCCTCACATCAACTTTAAGTCCTTTAGTAATCATTAAATCCAACGTGTGCCCTCCTTTGTGTGTTGGCTGACTAATGCGCTGGCTGAAATCAAAAGAGTCCAGGAGGTTCATGAATTCTTTTGCTTTCGGGTAACATTAATTATAAATATGAAACTTAAAGTCACCAACTATTAGGAACGTGTCATAGTTCGTAATTATAATTCACACTAAATCTAAGAATTCCTCAAAGACAGACGCATTATATTTTAGAACAATACTAGAGACTGTGAAACTTCATGAATAACAACAGCAAGATACTCAAAAGACTTGAATGTACCAAAGCCAACATCTTTACAGTTCAACCAGCTCGAGTAAATGTTTGATAAACCGCCGCCTTTCTTACCTTTGCAAAATGCTTGAGTAAAGCTGTAATTTGGAGGTGCAGATTCAATAAAAACAGCCTCACCATCAGAACTATGCCACGTTTCACTTAATGCAATAAAATCAATTTTCCTGTCACTAATAAGATCGTTAATGAAAAACATTTATTTTCATTTATTTGCTGATTGATTAATTAATTGATTGAATGATTGATTGTATTATCTGTCCTGTGAATCTCTCTTCGTTATTTGTTTTTATATTTCTGCCACTGTATGCATTTGTCCCCAAGGGATTAATAAAGTTTATCTAATTTTTCTTGTTGTGTTATAAAGTGTGGGTTAGGATTCTTGCAATTGAGTAAAACTAACACAATGTACAAACAATGTAGCCTAAGATATCACAATACATTTTTGTAGCAGAATGTCTTTTTCTCATCAGATGTTTCTCCAGCCCAGAGCCTCAGGCTAATTCTTTGTATTTTTCAATCACAGCACCTACCTCGTTCTGAATGTCTTGAACCAGATGCTTTTGCAGACGTCTTCATGTCAGATTCCAAAGGTTCACACTTTACATGAACAGAAGGATCCTGGAGGGAGTACGGACTACTAAGCATACCGAGTGAGTACGGAGTGTCAGGCTCTGATTTAATGTCACCGCCTTCTTCTTCTTTGAGTTGACTCAGATTCACAGTCCTCTGTCTTAATGCTGACACTCTCTTGGTGAAGGTATGTAGATTACCACTCACTCTCCTCTTTTTTAACATCCACACTTCTTTTCTCCATGTTACACTTTAAAAGGGGCACCTCGGTCAGTGCAGGACTCTTCTCTTCCTCTTTATCACACACCTCTTCTGGTAGTCCCTCCTCACATTTGCATCCCACATCTTGAGGTTCTTGGACAGCCAGGCACACCTCCTCCATGTCGTACAGCTGGAAATGGTGGCTTCCTTTTTATCTGTAGACAGAGCAAAGCAGAATTCAGAACTGCATTAAAAAAGCACTGGAACCCATCTGAATCAACTATTTCAATGGTTTCCCCATCAGTCATTGCCCCTTTTGTCTGCTCCTTTCTGAACTTCTTACAAATGGAGTTAACCCTGCACATTATTTTTCCAAATGTGACATCAGAAGTGTGTGATTTACCATTTAAATCATAACCTGTGTGATTTGTAATTAAAAGTATTTCATCACAATGAGAGTGACTGCCACAGATCTGTAGTCAGTGGGACAGTCTGACAGTTCTCACTCCCAACTCTAACTAAATGCCTTGGCAGAGACTGTTGAGACTCATTCAACAGAAAATTCTAGATTGTCTGGAACACCTTCGTCATCGGACCCTACAAGGATGCCTTATCTAGTACACTTCATACCTTTACCTGCAGTGATATTTACTACAAGCCATTAATGTTACGTCAGTCTTCCCATTTAAGATGCTGTAAATAATCCAAAGAAATCTCTGATATCTCTTAACTCTCATCGTAATACTTGTAATAGGCTGTCAGGAAAAGAACAGCACAACATGATTTGTTAAATCTGTTCTCTCTCTACTTAAGTTTTGCCTGCAGAAATGAAGGTAAAACACAAATTGCTAACAGCAGTCCCATGGCAAGCTTATGGCCGAGTTTACATAATATGGAGCCATGAACACGAGTTTGATACACACGGACTTTCAAATACATTTAGGAAATCATCTTACATTGACAAATATGTATTCTTTAACACAGAACCAGCTTGCAATTCTAAATACATAACATACAGTGTGGAAAATATTTTATTCCCTGCTGAGTTTATACGTTTGCTCACTTACAAAGAAATGATCAGCCTCTAACTGTTATGTTAGTTTTATTTTAAATGAGAGAGACAGAATATCAATCAAAAATCCAGAATAAACACATTACATAAAAGTTATAAACTGATATTCATGTCATTGAGTGAAATAAGTATTTGGACCCCTACAACCCAGCCAGAATTCTGGCTCACACAGATTACAATCAGTCAATCAATTCCAGATACTCCTGATCTCAACTCGTTATGTGTATAATGCACACTTGTCCACAGAATCAATTTCTTCCATTCCAAGCTCTCCACCACCATGGGCAGACCAAAGAGCTGTCAGAGGACGTCAGGAACAAGACTGTAGACCAGCACAAGGCTGAATTGGGTTACAAGACCATCAGCATGAAGCTTGGTGATAAGGTGACGACTGTTGGTGCGATTATTCGGAAATGGAAGTAATATAAAATGATCGTCAATCACCCTCGGTCTGGTGCTCCATGCAAGATCTTGTCTCACGGGGTGAGGATGACCATGAGAAAGGTGAGGGATCAGCCCAAAAAATACATGGGAGGAGCTTGTTAATGATCTGAAGGCAGTTGGGACAACCACGGTAACCAAGAACACCATTGGTAACGCATTACGCCGTAATGGATTGAAATCTTGAAGCGCCCGGATGTTCACTGGTGGACTTAAGACTGGCCTGTACATGTGCGTTCTCAAGCAGGGGGACCTTGCGGGCGCTGCAAGATTTTAATTCAACCCAGAATTCTGGCTGGGTTGTAGGGGATCAAATACTTATTTATCTCAATGACATGCAAATCAATTTATAACTTTTATGTTATGTGTTTTTTTCTGTAGTTTTGGTTGATGTTCTGTCTCTCTCCATTAAAATGAAACTACCATAAAAATGAGAGACTGTGCATTTGTTTTTAAGTGAGCAAATTTACAAATCGGGCAGGGGATCAAATAATTATTTCCCCCTACTGTATGTAAACTGTACTTCCTTTACTTTGATGGAATCTTTTTTTTTCTTTAAATATGTTGGATTACTAAATTTGTGCGCGCACACAGGCACACTGACAACATGAACCAAACCCTCTCGAGAAAGAATAAAAACAAAACTCAGCGGACAATGTGCACAGCCATCGGAGTCACTACGCACGGAGTGATACATGTGCAGAAGTGGAAGCTACGGCAGCATGAAGTAAACGTGGCCACGTAACGTGAACAACAAAGACGTAAGCGACCGCGCGATGGCTACCAGTGTTGACCGTCGCGACAGTGTGTTGTATTTATTTGTCTAACTATCCTTCTCTAATATTTTACTTTCGTACTTAATTTTATTGTCAGGGAATTGCATTCCTCAGCAGCGCTTCAGAGAAGGAACCAAGCCTCACGAGTCAACAGTTAAAGACTCGCGCCGGACAGACACGTGTTTGGGGAGAAGAGAACAACTTCCTGTTGTCAAAGAAACTGCAGCGAAAGGTGTCAAAATAAAAGTCCTGAAGCGTCTGCAATACCCTTCCCTCTGAAATTACCATTTTCCAAAAACGATAGCTAACTTTAGATTTTAATAGAAGCATATAGTGGTTGTATTGGAATACAGGGATAATAAACTTTATTTAAAAAAAAATATGACAATTTTTGATATGAGTATATATTTTATTTATTCTTTTTTTGAGCAATAAAAAATAAAAACTGGATCTTGGTGCGACTTTATCACACATATATAAAAAGGTTCTTCAGACTTCTGCATTGTATAAGAAATATATTTTAACATAGATATCATTAGACCGGGGTGGCACAGTGGGTTCGCTTCCTGGGTCCTCCCTGCGTGGAGTTTACATGTTCTCCCCGTGTCTGCGTGGGTTTCTTCCAGGTGCTCTGGTTTCCTCCCACAGTCCAAAGACAAGCAGGTTAGGTGGATTGATGATCCTAAAATGTCCCTAGTGTGTGCTTGGTGTGCGTGTGTATGTGTGTGTGTGTGTGCGCGCCCTGCCCAGGGTTAGTTTCCTGCCTTGCGCCCTGTGTTGGCTGTGATTGGCTCCAGCAGACCCCCGTGACCCTGTAGTTGGAATATATGGATGGATGTCATTAGACCATTCCATGAATCAATGCATTGCAGTTACGGGAGTGCCAACAGCCCTTTGGCTTTATAGAGTATGAATATACAAGAAAATATTTAGCATATAACTGATATGTCCATATATGGGAGGTTAAATCATCCTTTATTAGGTTTCTTAGAGAGTGGTACATGACGCTTCATTCCAAGTGCGGAGAGACCTTAACATTTTTTACTAGAATGACCTCATCTTACTTAGATCAGTTAGACAAAAGACAATGTAACTGAAAAGCTTAACGAACAAAAAATGTTTTCCGCTATAGTGGCAACCTCTACCGAAGGACCGTCACTATCGTACTCCTTATCTCAATACGTGTGGTCATTTATTGTCTTCTATTTGCTATCCATCTTATCTTCGTATATTTCCGCCTGCGTAGGTTGCTGTAAAAAGAAAAGCAATGACGAGGAAACGCCGCTCAACGTCACTAAGAGCGACGGAAACGGGGACTGTGCGACGCTGCAACTGCTCGAGTGTGTCGCGCTGCTCAGTTCGCGGGGCTCGGCTGGAGTTCAGAACTTATGGATTATAAAAGGTACGTGCTTAAATAATGTAAGAGAGGAACAAAATGAAATAATGAATAATACCGCAGCACTAGCCTGGTCTGCTCTCGTGTCTACGGCTCCCTTTAAACAGAAAAGACACGTAGCGCTCTCTCTTGGATGTTCGTTTCTTGTGACGGTCCGTCAGCTGTCAGTTTGAGCTCCGTTTTTGGTCTCCTGCCCTCACCCAGTGTTGAGGATTTGCACTTAGAGGTCGAGAAATTGCGATATTCTGCTTGCTGTTGGGAACACAGAGGAGCGGAGAAGAGACACACGGTGTCCGCTTCTGTTGCATGACAGCCATAAAGTGGCACCTCGAGGCTGATCCGTCTTTATTTTTGTCGCTGTCATAGTGATTCGATGGTCCTGCAGGTCCATTCCGGTCCCCCACCGTGTCAGCACCTCACATCCCGTAATTTGCTGAGACCGTTTTCTATTTTAAAGCGGCCATGCAGCACCTTGCGTTCTTGTTCTGCTCTTCTGGTTAATCAGTAAACCGCCGAGGTCGCCGTTAGTTTATATTCGTGTGTGGAACCCGAGGTACATCGATACAAATTAGTTTAGGTTAAGTTATACTTTTTTTTGTCCTCAAGGAGAAATAAAATTTTACAGAAGCTCCAAAAATAAATAGAAAGAGAGCGTCTGTAATAGGGAGCGTTTTCAATAAAAATACAAATAACACAAAGTCCTAACGATGTACACCTGGCATTATCAAGTTAAGTCCTGACAGGCACCGCAGTGGCATCCCATTTTTGTACCAGTAGGTGGGTTAGACTGAATGCTAATTAATCTCAAAGTTGTATTAACATGACCTTTATCTTTCTGTGCTCAGTTTACAGATGAGTGCCCAAATGGTTTAAGAACAGAAGGTAGCACTTTATGACACAATGACACTTTATCTAATTCAGCTGAGCTGAAAAGTGGGATACTACAAGGTGGTCAATGTGAGGACATCTAATTTTCTTTTCCTTTATCCTTCCCGTTATTCCAGTCACAGCACTGGGGGATCTCCTTCTCGCAGCACCTCTTACATTTTCCCCATCTAGTGCCATTTTCTTTATATCCTTTAATTACTTCCTAGCCCAATCAATGAGAGATGTTTGCCACTGATACCCATTCTTATCATAACAGATATTAGTGGTTTAAATATATTTGAAAATGGTGTCAGTGTGGAAGCCCACAGGTTGTGTGCCCCTTGAGTTACCTAAATGGCGCCCCTCAGGTGATGGTACCCTAAGCAGTCACCTAATGGATTGACCAGCTCTGTTTGAATACTTATAATTTAACGTGAGTATTATGAGTATGTGTATAACTTGACAGCTCCTGATAATCTTATTATTAATGTGGTCTTAGTTTATTGTTACAGAAATACCATTTAATGCTTCACAGAGTGTAAAACCCAAAATAGATGCACATCTCCTTACCCCCAGATGTGAAGATGTCTGCCATGCGTGTTCAGACTTTCAGGATGTAGTTTACTCAGTCAGCAAGTAGTTTACACTTTGAAGGACTGCCTTTCAAAGGCTCTTAATGAATAACATGCAGTACTGTGCAAAAGTTTTAGGCAGGTGTGACAAAATGCTATAAACAAAGAATGCTTTCAAAAATTGAAGTGTTAATCATTTATTTTCATCAATCAACAAAATGCAGTGAATGAACAAAAGAGAAATCTAAATCAAATCAATATTTGGTGTGACCACCCTTTGCCTTCAAAACAGCATCAATTCTTCTAGGTACACTTGCACACAGTTTTTGAAGGAACTCGGCTGGTAGGTTGTTCCAAACATCTTGGAGAACTAACCACAGATCTTCTGTGGATGTAGGCTTCCTCACATCCTTCTGTCTCTTCATGTAATCCCAGACACACTCGATGATGTTGAGATCAGGGCTCTGTGGGGGCCATACCATCACTTCCAGGACTTCTTGTTCTTCTTTACGCTGAAGATAGTTCTTAATGACTTTGGCTGTATGTTTGGGGTCGTTGTCCTGCTGCAGAATAAATTTGGGGCCAATCATACGCCTCCCTGATGGTATTGCATGATGGATAAGTATCTGCCTGTATTTCTCAGCATTGAGAACACCATTAATCCTGACCAAATCTCCAACTCCATTTGCAGAAATGCAGCCCCAAACGTTCAAGGAACCTTCACCATGCTTCACTGTTGCCTGCAGACACTCATTATTGTACCGCTCTCCAGCCCTTTAACAAACAAACTGCCTTCTGCTACAGCCAAATATTTCAAATTTTGACTCATCAGTCCAGAGCACCTGCTGCCATTTTTCTGCACCCCAGTTCCTATGTTTTCATGTATACTTGAGTCGCTTGGCCTTGTTTCCACGTCGGAGGTATGGCTTTTTGGCTGCAACTCTTCCATGAAGACCACTTCTGGACAGACTTCTCTGGACAGTAGATGGGTGTACCTGGGTCCCACTGGTTTCTGCCAGTTCTGAGCTGATGGCACTGCTGGACATCTTCTGATTTCGAAGGGTAATAAGCTTGATGTGTCTTTCATCTGCTGCACTAAGTTTCCTTGGCCAACCACTGCGTCTACGATCCTCAACGTTGCCCGTTTCTTTGTGCTTCTTCAAAAGAGCTTGAACAGCACATCTTGAAACCCCAGTCTGCTTTGAAATCTTTGTCTGGAAGAGACCTTGCTGATGCAATAGAACTACCTTGTGTGTTGTCGCTGTGCTCAATCTTGCCATGACATGAAACTGTCTTCCACAACCTCACCTTGGTAGCAGAGTTTGGCTGTTCCTCACCCAGTTTTAAGTTTCTGTTTCAGTTAATGACTGTGTTTCAACCTACGTGTGACATTGATGATCATTAGCACCTGTTTGGTAGAATTGGTTGATCAGACACCTGACTAGAATCCTACAAAATCCCTGACTTTGTGTAAGTGTACCTATAAGAATTGATGCTGGTTTGAAGGCAAAAGGTAGTAACACCAAATATTGATTTGATTTAGACTTTTCTTTTGTTCGTTCACTTTGCATTTTTTAAATTGATAACAATAAATAATCATTATTCTGAAAGCATTCTTTGTTTACAGCATTTTTTCCCACCTGCCTAAAACTTTTGCACAGTACTGTACATCTACCGTAACATATTATAAACTTGTCATACAAATGGTATAGAAGTTAACGTGTTGTACTTGTAACTTTTGTTCAATCTGGACAGTGTGCAGATTCATACACTTTATTAAAGCAGCCCATTCATTAACAACCTGTTTGGGACACACCAACACAGACTGCAGCTACTGAATTCTATTCAGAAACAACCAAATCTTAATTAGATGATTATTAAATTAGATAAACTTTATTAATCCCAAGGGGAAATTCACACGCATGCAACAGCAGAAACATTCAAAACAAAGATACAGAGCCAGCCTGGCTACTATGTATTGATAGAACATTTCCAGTAGCTTGCTGCACACATCAAAAGACCTGAGTATCCTTAGCAAATGCAGTCTACTCTGGGCTTTCTTATATTTTAATATATTACATATTATTATTTTATAATAGAAAATAATTACACACTGTACACAATGCCAGTTTATCTGGTGTATATGTTGTAGCTCATGGAAGAATTACAGGTCCACAAAAGTTGAAATGTTGAGGCGCCAACCCCATCATCACCGTGTTTAATCAAAGTGAAAATTACAAACAAAAGATGCACTCAATGGGGCCAAAACAAATGAAAATCAGGGTTTCCTTACTTCAGAAACCTTTCTTGGCTATCAGAGCCTGCTTTAGTCACTGAGGGAAGGAGCTCTGTCCTACGGTGTGCTCTCATATTGAGTACAATACAATACAATACAATTTATTTTTGTATAAAGCCCAAAATCACACAAAAAGTGTCGCAATGGGCTTTAACAGGCCCTGCCTCTTGACAGCCCCCCAGCCTTGACACTCTAAGAAGACAAGGAAAAACTCCCAAAAAAAACCTAGTAGGGAAAAAATGGAAGAAACCTTTGGAAAGGCAGTTCAAAGAGAGACCCCTTTCCGGGTAGGTTGGGAGTGCAGTGGGTGTCAAAAAGAAGGGGGTCAATACAATACAATACAATACAATACACGGAACAGAACAAATCTTCAATACAGTATAAAAATAAAAGTATTACAAGTATGGAGCAGAATTTAACAGTAGATGATATCCTATAATATGATTTGGATGCTTTGCAGTAAGGAGACTGTGGAAGATTGTGGGTTCGCTTCCCGGTTCCTCCCTGTGTGGATAGCGCTTTGAGTACTGAGAAAAGCGCTATATAAATGTAATGAATTATTAATTATTATTATTATTATTATTTGTTTAGAGTCCTGCTGCCGCCCCCTTTTGGCCATTCCACAGCTGAACCAGGCCTGGGCCATCCAATCCGATGAAAGGACCCCTCTACCTGATGATTCCTGTGATCCTCTCTCAGGGATGACTTCACCTTAGACAAGCAAAACAACTTGACGGGTGGGCCGTGGCACCAAGTGCCAAGTTTAAGTACCGAGAAGAGTAACAGAATAGGTGAGAGTTAGTAACAAATTATAACTATCAAGTTACTTATGTTTTAGTGCTAATGACTAACAACAGAGATGCAGTCTGTACAGTTAATCAGCAGCTCTAGGCAGGATATGCTAAACTGAAGTAGTGAGTCTTCAGCCGGGATTTAAAAGCTGAGACCAAAGGGGCATCTCTTATAGTAGCAGGCAGACCATTCCACAGTTTAGGGGCCCTGTAACTAAAAGCTCGACCTCCCATTTTTATTTTATTAATCCTTGGAATCATAAGCAGACCGGCATCTTGAGATCTTAATGTGCGCTCAGGTTTGTAAGTCATGATAAGTTCAGACAAGTAAGCCGGACATTGGCCATTTAAGACTTTATATGTTAAAAGAAGGATTCTGAAATATGCCCTAAACTTAACTGGATGCCAGTGTAAGGATTTAAGAACTGGATGTATGTGTTCTTATTTACTTGTTCTTGTAATAATTCTTGCAGCAGCAAGAACACCTCCTGAGTGACACCTCCTTCTGGGAACCATGGGGTAAAATAGCTAGGAGACCAATTGGGGAGAGTCAGTTGGACTCACTGAGCATCTTCTTAGCACTGTGGACGAAATAGAAGAAGATAAGTTTAGCGCCACCTCTCAACCTGAACTAGTAATACAAACATCAGAAGAGCCCAGAGTTTGACCCACTGACATGCAGGAGTGACAATATTTATGTACTAAGAACAAATAAGGCTTACCTACTGTTTGAAATCAGGAGTTTTCTCAACTGCATTTATGTTCACTCTGAATATCACGCCATTTGTGTGTTCACCAAATTCTGCATATGTTGGCAAACTCTGTCACTCAAAATATCGGCCCCTGATCGACATCACTTGTGAGTGCCTTGTGCTACTTAGGTTATTGAGCCCCATTTTCTACTAATCAGATCGGCCGTGTGATTAATGGGTCAGGCTCTGTTTCCTTGCTCTTCAGTTCTGTTTGTCTAAGTAGTTGTTCTTGTCCCTTCCATTTACCCTCTGGTCTTATTAGTATACTTTATTACTGTTACCTTTCTGGCCTCAAACTGTTTAGGTGATGTAACCAGAAAGGGGGTGCCAGCGAGCCTCAAACCCCAGACACCAACACACCCAATACAGTCCCAGGTTCAAATAAATGTTTTTGCTTATTAACTCTCTTAGGGCGAATGTCGACAGAAGGGGATGAGGGCAACAATCAGCTGTTAATGGTGATAAAACTCACTGTTACATCACAGGCATTCCCTCTGTGCTCGGAGGAATGTTAGACTCATTGTCTCGGCATCTAATCCTTGCGTGTGCATGAGTTACGAAATGTAAACAAGGCAAGATGGCATCGACATCTTACGAGGGAGCGAAGAAACGAACATACTCAGCGGACGATGTTTTGCGCATTATCGCTGAGTCAGACTTTGATTTTTCAGAATCTGATTTTGTTGACAGTGATCAGGAGATCGAGCAAGAGAGTGAAGAACTGGCATCAGCTGATCGGACACCAGCCGAGGCTCCCCCAGCTGATCGGCTGCCAGCTTATCTCATTTGCGCAGTCGACGCACCAATGGCAAGGTTCGCGTGGGAGGAATACCCAGACCTTGATCCGTGGGAGCCAAACTTGCTACCGGACTTCACAAGACAGCATGGCTTGCTGTTTGACATGACAGATTACCAGCCGCTGGACCACTTCAATCTGTTTTTTTTCCTGAGGCTGCTTTTCAGCTACTGTCAGACGACACAAACAGGTATGCAGGGCAATTTTTTGAATCGCGAGCTGCGTTTCACTACATTCTCGTTTTTCAAAGTAGAAACCCACAACACAAGACGAGATGAAGGGCTTTGTGGCTTTACAAATAGAGATTGGACTAGACTGGTGATTTAACTTCAGGGAGCATTGGTCCAAATGTGCTTTGTCCCCTGGTGGCTTTGGACAGGTTATGCTGCGTGATAGGTACGTGCTGCTGCAAAGTTTTATTCATTTCTGTGATGACCAGAAGCAAATCCTAAGGGGTGAGCCAGGCTATAACCCCATGTATAAAGTTCAGCCCCTGCTTGACATTGTAGAACCAACATATAAACAATTTTATCAGCCTGGTCGTGATTTGTCTGTGCATGAATCTATGATAAAATACAAGAGACACCAATATATGCCAGACAAGCCCACAAAGTATGGCATAAAGGATTTTGTACTGGCAGAAACAAACACTGCTTTCTGCCTGAAAGTAATTACATATACAGGAAAGTATTTCTTTCAAAGAGAGAACTGTCCCTTGACAAGTCAGGTTGTGCTGGAGCTGCTTCAGGGCTATGAACATTTGAGTCATGTTGTGTACATTTGGACAATTTTTATACATGCCCAGAATTGTTCATGGAGCTACAGAGCAGGGGAATTGGAGCTTGTGGCACAGTGAGGGTGAACAGGAGACACATGGCTTCATAGTTGAAGCCAGACAGGCTGAAGATAAAAAGAGGCGATAATATGGTTTTCATGCGGGCGGATAACTTGGTGGCATTGGCATGACACGATGTCAAACAGGTGACTTTCCTGCAACATATGAGGACAAAAAATACAAACCTGACTGTGTTATGTGTAGCAACAGACAATTGAAAAGGAGGCATCAGTGCAACACATATTGTAAGAAGTGCAATGTGGCAATGCATGCAGTTGGCTGCTCTGAGCGAGATCAGACTTTGCAGGACTTTGCTGTGTAACATGTACAGTATGTGAAATCATATAGTATGCAGGCTCATACAACATGCAAGACAGAAACATTTGTCAAAAATAAATATTTTGTGTTGATTTGTTATGTTAAACAATTGCTTCGTGTTCTTTTTTTTAAAGAAAGTTAGTTTTTGGAAAAATATTCAGCCCTGGGAGAAAAGAAACAAACAAAAAAAAATTAGCCCTAAAAGAGTTAATGCAGTGCCTTTACACTTGGATAAGATCCACTTTTGTAGCCACTGATTATATAATGTTCCTTTCTTCCCATCCAGTCCTCCATGTGAGTGTTGCCTACTACTTCCCGACTCTGACCCCCCCTGGAGAAGTCTGGATGGCTTCCTTTTATGTTGGACCCAGAAGTACTTCTGGTGCCATAACACTGAATGGTGGAAACACTTCCAATTCACATGGAAGGCCCACAAAAACAGGCAGTGCTTCTCCCTGCACCACCCATTGGTGGCATTGATGGACCCCGACAGGATTGTCCCTCAAGACTATGAATCCCTGCAGGTCTCCATGCTGGGTCCACTTAAGAAGAGCACTGCTATCTATTGTACTGGTGGAGAAATTGTTTTGGATAGACAATTTCTCTTCGTCCATCCACTGTGGCTTCCCGGCCTGGAAAGACGCCTTCAGCCAACCTGGCTGGGATGCCTGTCCATCTATGTGGGCACCTACAGTGGACAAACCACTCAAACCATCAGCTGTGGTTCTTCAGTTTTCTCTGGAGTGGTTTCTGTCCCCTGATTCATTCTCTTCTTCTCAAGTCCTTCCTAACCTTCGTGTCCTTTAACAATCTTCTTTCAGATTATTGGGCTCTGCTTTGGTGTTTGCTTGTAATAATGTGGCACTCACTTCCATACATCAGGGTAGGTACATAAACAGAGCTGCACTGTCTGTTTGTAGTTTCTTGGCATGTTTTTAATCTCATGATAAATGTGGTTCACCTTCTTAGTCCTCCTGCTCAGTTCTCTGTCGTCGGTGTCCCCAGGTATTTGTAGGAGGTCACTCACTCCAGCTCTTTGCCATTACGTGTCTCTCTTGGATGTTTGTGTAGCTCTGCTTTTCTGCTGATTTCCATTGCCTCACTTTTCTTTGTATTCAGCTCCATTGCTGTTTCTGTAAGTTCTTCAGTCCATACTGCTACTGGATACTGCAGCTTGTCCCTCAGGTCTGTTCTTAGCACCACATCATCAGTGAAGAAGAATACAGTAGAACCTCTGATTATCTGAGGTAATGTGGACTGATGCTACCTCAGATAACTAACATCTCTGGGGAATGGATGGCCATAAAAGATTTTGCCAATTTATATGGTAGAGTATCACTTTTAAGCTTTCTTTCATACCACAGTGAATTTAATATTATATTAAAAAAAAGAAAATGATGCATTCAAACTTATTTTAAAAGTATAGTAGTTACTTGCTCGGCACTGTATTCACAGCAAAGGTATTATGAATTTTAAGTAGTGAATTACACTTACAGGTTTACCTCAGATAATCGGAGGCACCGATAATCAGGGTCCTACTGTACTTGATATTTTCAATTTGAGTAAATGACATGGAGGACGGTGTAAAATGTCCAAATAACACCAACTTACTGTAAGTGGATTGCACGCTACTATACATAACTCTGGGTATAAAAAAAAATTGGCATTTGTGCCCCCAAATGAAACTAAATTTGCAATCCTACATACGTAAGAGGATAGGTGGGTGTATTTAATCGATCCCTGAGTGGAAGTTCATGGGCTCCAGCAGCAACACAAAGCTGTAGTGCAACACAATAAACAAAGTGCCAAGTATTAAACAAGTGCAAGTGTTGCGCCTACGTAGAAAATGGCACATGATGAAGGCAGAAAGAAAAGGGACCTCGAGAAAGACGAGAGTTGAGAGCAAGAAAAAAAGAGACTACAAGTGGAAAGAACACAAAAGCCTAACATCAAAACCAAAAGTGAAATCCTAACTTGTGGTCGAAAAACAAAAGCACTAGTCGTAAACTCAAACGTTTAAACACACATACACTTATTCTTTGCTTTTCATTTCCTCAAACTTGGATAATGTGGAAGTCCAGCGGAATGAACTTTAAAATCCTCGATCTTTGACAAAATGCATAGCGTGACCCTGATAGTCACTCCTTAGCAACATATACTGTACACAAAATAGCGACACACAAGAATTTCATGATGGTGCCTCAGGAAAATTTAGGAAATTAAATCTGTGACCCGAAATCCTCCTAATTTTTGTAAAAATAGGATTAAATGTGTAATTTTAATGTAAAATAAAGGCATTTCGTAACAACGGGAGGCAGAACTGCACACACAATATACCCAGTTTACATTTAATATGCTGTGTCTCCAAAGAAATTGTGTTAGTTTTCCTATTTTCAGTTACACCGAGTACAGTGAAAGTCTTACCTACATGTCTGATTAACAAATAACACAATGTCGGTGTGTCTGCTGTACTAGACTGGGGTGAGGATTGAAACAATGGAGGAGGTATGGAAACGTAACTAACAGATGAGAGGTGTTAAATGATAAAAGTCCTCTTACCTTTTACTTATTTGGCACCTTAATCCAAGGTGACGTACAACATTTCAGATACAATTAGTTGCATTTCTTTTGAATTTCCAATTGGAGCACAGGCAGGTGAAGTGACCTGCTTGTGGTCTCACAGTGGTGTCAGTAGTGGGATTTAAATTCCAAAGCCTTCACCACTACACCACACTGCCTATTTGGTAGCTGTGTCACTGTCTGTGATCAATTAAAATAGCACCTTAGGTTACACGTTGCCGACACCATGTGGGGTACAAGTGACGAGAGATTCTGCTTAGATCCTGTATGCCACTTTGGAGGACATGACCTGGTAAGCTGTATGTACTGTTGGTCTTCATATTGTAAGAAGTCCAGAGAACAGCAGTTAGACTGAGTCAAGGCTGGTGGGTGATGAACTTAATGGAACGACTGAAGCAGTCGACTCACATGTGTGTTTAGGTCTTTTTGATGCAGTCCTGATTTCTACTCTGCTCTGTTTACAGACAACAAATGGAGTTTGTAATATCCAGTATGGAGGAGGTGTGCCCAGCTGTATCGAAACCTCTTCAGATGGGATACAAATATGAAGAGGGGGTCTCAGAACGGTTGTGTGATGATGAGGATGAGAAGAATCCCTCACTACATAGGGTCTTATTTGGTGGGCATACCATGGAGAAAAGAAGTGTGGACATTAAGACAGAGGAATGTGAGTGGCAGCCTGCACAACTTAAGCAGGAAAGTGTCCACATTAAAGAGGAGGAGTGTGAAAGAGAGCTAACAGACCTGAAAGAGGCCGAGTCTCACAGCGCTGACATGCAGACAAATGAGACTGTAAGCCCGATAAAGACAGAAGACTTTAAATCAGAGTCTGGCACAACATCATGTTGTCTAAACACAGAAGTAAGTGGATTCGGCTTTACAGCAACTGGTCACTGCTCTCTACAGCATCATCCTGACCACGTGAAGTCCGAATATATGGAGTCAGATGTGAAAAGAACTGCAGATGCACCTGGTTCAAGTGATGCAAGAGGAGGTATGTGCAAAAATTTTAATTTTATATATATATATATTAAACAGTTTTAGATTCTAGATACTCCCTTTCTTTTTCGTTGAACGTGGATGTGCAGACCTTTTTGGTTTATAAATATTGCACTGAAAAGTTCAAAATTCAACAGTATTTAAAATAATTCATTCTTTTTAACCTTTTAACCCCTTTAACATAACATTGTGTTCACTGTCGGCTTGTGCCAGTGTTGAGTGTGGCCTGGTGGGGAGCTTGTCACTGTCTGTACCCAATATGACAAGAAATATGAGAAGGATTTAGGAGTCGCAGTGGACTTTAAGCTATCGACTTCCAGGCAGTGTTCAGAAGCCATTAAGAAGGCTAACAGAATCTCAGGTTATATAGCGCCTTGATGTGTGGAGTACAAGTCACAGGAGGTTCTGCTCAAGCTTTATAACACACTGGTGAGGCCTCATCTGGAGTTATGTGTGCAGTTTGGGTCTCCAGGCTACAAAAAGGACATAGCTGTACTAGAAAAGGTCCAGAGAAGAGCGACTAGGCTGATTCCAGGGCTACAGGGGTTGAATTATGAGGAAAGATTAAAAGAGCTGAGCCTGTTCAGTTTAACTCTTTAACAGATGAATACTTTTTGTAGGCTGCAGGAATGCGTAGCAGAGAAGCTGCTGGAGCTAAAGGTTGATCTGGTGAGAGAGCAAAGTGAATGCACAAAGCAAAATACTCCATAGATAACATTTTGCGTATTATTGCTGAATCACAATCGGACTTGATCTGGATATAGAAAACGAAAGTGATGTTCCAGCATCAGCTGATCGGTCCTCAGCTGATCGTAGTGCAGAATGTGTAGCGGCTGGCAGCTCCCTATATTTTGTTATAAGCTGACACCTCCCTGAAAGAGTTAATCAAAAGAAGATTAAGAGGACACATAACTGAAGTGTTTTAAATTATGAAGGGAGTTAGGCCAGTGGATCGAGACTGTTATTTTAAAATGAGTTCATCAAGAACACGGGAACACAGTTGGAAACTTGTTAAAGTGTAAATTTCGCACAAACATTAGGAAGTTCTACTTTACACAGAGAACCACAGACACTTGGAATACATGACCAAGTAGTATGGTGGACAGTTGGACTTTAAGAACTTTCAAAGCTCAACTTGTTATTTTGTAAAAATTAAGCAGATAGGACTGGCGAGCTTTGTGGGGCTGAATGGCCTGTTCTTGTCTCGATTGTTCTAATGGTCTAAAAGTCTTTACAGGTCTTACCCATAATCCTTCAAGTGTGACTGAGGGTATCAAGTAGTCAGATTTTGAGTGAGTGAACGCAGAGATGAATGGCTGAACTGTCAAAGACACACACACACACACACACCAGTCAGAGGCCTGTACAATCCTTTTATTTTAATGGTCATGTGGTGACTCTCATATTATTAAGTCAACATTTGGGGTGCAGTAGTTTGTTATGAATGGGATTTAAGAACATTAGTATTAAAGTTGTTTTAGTTTTGTGGAATTTTTAATTTCTTAAATAGTTGCTGTTATTTTCTAAACACTGTTTTGTTTTGATACACAGTAGTCCCTGCCATTGGCGTTTGTGTATTTTCACAGCCATCTTGTTGTCAAGCGCATGACTAGGTGCTGTGGCAGCAAGTGACATCAACACACTTGGAACTATTTAAGATGGGGACACCCATTAGTTAATGTCCACATTTTGGGTAAAAAAGAAAAAAGAAAAACGTACGACTAGTGATTCTCTTTAGTATCACAAAACCTGTGGTCGAGCTCTGCCCAACAAAGCTGGGTCAAAGAAGGCAATGCAGGAAAGTTGTTTAGTATGTGTTGTGCCAGTTTTGAACTGATTAAATAGAAGGAATAAAATTAGAGATTGACTTGCACCAAATACAGGTGGAATACCATTCTAGTGAAACTCATGGGGCCATAAAAATATTTTATTATAACAATTATGAGGAAAATCTGTATACATTTGTGACCGGGGTTGTTGGCAATTCACCTCCTCCAACAGCAGCAGCGCCAGGACAGCTTCGCAGCTTCTCTGCTGTGTCTGGTCTACAGTTAATCGAGGGCAAAGAAATTGGTTGTCCTCTGCAGGATCAGGCTTACCAAATAACATGTTTGTTGTACGATGTTTAGAACATTTAATACCAGGTTTTGACTCGTTCTTCTAATCTGACGATGGGAGCTAAAGCAGGACGATTGCATGTCCCATGGCTCTTATTTTGAGTGCTGAAGTAACAGCTCCTAACATAGTGCCTGATATATTTTGAGTGAAGCCTTGAGACTGTGCCTGCCTTCTCTATACAGTAATAAAGTCACCTGTATTTTCCTTAGAAACCTGCACTCATCATCTTATGCAACTCTGTGACCCAAGTATAAAAAAAGCAGAGCTTCCTAAATGGTCAAAAATATTTTATTTGAAAATGAGACTTTGAATTCAAATTTTTTTAACTGAAATATAGGTATGAACACAAAATGAAAACGAGATGTTGGATGTAACACAACTATCCACGCGGATGCTAGGTATGCATTCGGCTGTATATATGATGCAGAGACTGCCCAAGACCAGAAATCTCACAGTCTGTCACTTTCTTTGAGGCAGCCTGTTGAGTCCCTGAGACTTGGCACGGAAAGTGTAAGCATGGAATTAAGTATTTTTTGCATCCCATTATTATCATCAGTGGTCATTTTTGATCCAAAAAAAATGTTCGTTATACCGAAATTTACTTTGCATTGAAACAAAATTTGTTTATCATTATGAATATTTGTCCAGGCCCACAAAAAGTATTCATTATTCCGAATATTTGGTTGCTCCAGTATTTGCTATAACAAGATTTGACATGTACTAAGGACATGGAAGCAACCAATACTGTTGACACCTTATTCGCGTTTGATTGATTCTGCCTGCATTTGTCTTGTTAGATAGATAGATAGTTACTGCGTGATATCCTGCCACATTGCGTTTTACAGGATGACATTCTGTGGCTTATTCACTTTCAGGCGTATTTTTTGCGAATTGGAAATACTGTGGGCTTTGTTTGTATTGTAATCACTGCATTGTGCCCTTCTTCTAACTCTGCCCTGGCACTGTTCTTGTTTCATGGGCAAGTTATTTACAATTTGTAATTTTCACAGGCAGTAGTAGACGGAGCACAGATGTCCAAAGTGTCCTTTTTCATTTCATTAACGTAATGTCAAAGCAATTCAAATTCTAATACTTTGTTTCACATAATAAGGTTTTCAAATACATTGGAGCTCCAATTGTATGTAGGCAAACTCAGCATTGACGATACACATTTAAGTCACCTGTCTAATATTGTGTGTAGGTGTCCCTCGTGCTGCCAAAATAGCCCCAACCCATCAAGGCATGGACCCCCCCCAAGACCTCTGAAGGTGTCCTGTCGTATCTGGCACCGAGACATTAGCAGCAGATCCTTTAAGTCCTGTACGTTGTGAGGCCTCCATGGATCGGAGATGCTCAACTGGCATGAGATCTGGGGAATTTGTTGACCAAGTCAACACCTTGAATTCCTTTGTCATGTGTCTTCAAACAATTCCTGAACAATTTTTGTAGTGTTTCAGGGTGCATTATTCTGTTGAGAGGGTGTCACAAAAACCAGAATGAGACATTAAGAAGGTTGGGGAAGCCACCCTTATAATATGTCCTGGCTGCAAAGTGGTTTTGAGAATTGATATACAGATCATTCCAGATCGGAGTCCACAACTGAACTGCCGGAACAGATACAAGATGGCCGCTTTAAAGGCCAGTGCAGCAGGTGACGTCATCAGAGGCGGGAAATTGAAGTGACATTATTGGGTGTTCTGTGGGCCAGAAATGATGTCATCAGAGGGGCAAATGGAAGTGATGTCACCACAGGCGCTTGGAACCCTGTGGGATTTTTTGAGAATGGTCTGCAAGGGATCAAGAAAGACAGCACACACCGCTGCCCCCTGGTCGGACATGGAATTTCCATTATTCAGGCCCTTTAGTTTACTCCTACTCGCACGTGTGTGACAAGGGGTCACTGCCATCAGGGTGTACCGTTGTCATTTAGGGGTGTAAGTGGTCTGCAGCAAACTTTAGGTGGGAGGTACATATGGCAAAGTAACATCCACATGAATGCCAGGATCCAAGGTTTCCTGGCAGAACATTGCCCAGAGCATGACACTGCCTCACCGGCTTGCCTTCATTTCAAAGTGCATCCTGCTGCCATCTCCTCCCCACTTAAATGACGCTCACACCACCTGGCTGTCCACATGATCTAAAAGAAAAGTTAATTCATCAGACCAGGTCACCTTCTTCCATTACTGTATGGTCCAGTTCTGACGGTCCAGTACCTATTGTAGGCACTTTTGGTGGTGGACTTTCCCACTTAGGTAAATCATGCCATTCCAAACAAGCCAAAGGGGATACAGTTTCATGCTGACTTTGACACACAAAAAATAGTACAACAGTCCTCAGCCTGACTGTCCGTTTCCCATTTGTCCCTAACTGTCTTGTCTTATAATGCTTGCCTAGCAGTTCTATATGGTGTGCTAAATCTGGCTCTGTGTCAACTGTGCATGTGAGTAGAAAAAGGCAGATTTATAAAATATATTTGCACAGTGACATATTAAACTTATACTCTTATTACACAGCCCCATACGCTGCAAGCTGCAATGCGCTGTGTGTCCTCATGGCTAGCATTAAGATTTTCAGCAGTTTGTGCCACAGTAGTTGTTCTGTGTCATCGGACCAGGTGGGCTAACCTTCACCCGCCGCTCGCATCAATGAACCTTGTACACCCATGACCCAGTCACCAGTTCACCAACTGATCCTTCTTTGGGCCACTTTTGGCAGGTATTAACCACTGTATTCCGGGAACACCACACACATCCTTCCATTTTCGAGATGCTCTGACCCAGTTATCTAGCCGTCACCATTTAGCCCTTGTCAAAAGTGCTTATTATTCCTGCTT